>NC_133450.1:171544108-171844108 GCF_048565385.1 Saimiri boliviensis
TGTATTCCTACTATATTTCATCCCCTTCCTTCTTCACCTGAAGTAGGATGATCCCAAAGGTGCTATTCGTCTTTCTCATGTGCATTTCTCAATTATTACAAAATTTGTAGGCATCTATAGATCATATATAGTATTATGTTACATTTTAAAAATTATTTCACTTAGTATATAACATTACACTGCTTGCTGCTTTTTTTCTCGAAATCATGTTTTTGAGATTTATCCTTGTTTACACTATAGTTCTAGTTCATTTATTTTTATTTGTTATTTTTTATTATTGATTTTCAATTTAATTGCATTATGATCAAAGAACATTGTCTGTATAATGGTTTTTTAGATTTTCTTTAAAACCAGTTACAGGACCATTTATTTTAAGACTTTCTTAAATGGTTTTTTAGACTTTCTTTAAAACCAATTATAGGACCATTTATTTAAAAAAAAGTTTAAAAAACCATTATATGGTTTTTTTAGACTTTCTTTAAAACCTACAGAACCATGTAGGCTTGAAAAGTATTCATACTCTAGAAGTTGAGTGCAAAGCTATAAATTAGTTGTTCACATTTTCTCTGTTATGATATCTTAATTTGTTTCATCTATCTATCGAATGACATGTTTTTGGAGTCTTCCTCTAAAATTCTGAATTTCTTCTAATAATTCTGGAAATTTTGAGGCTGTATTATTAGGTACATAAACATTCAGAATTGCTGAATCTTTCTGATGAAGCATTTATATCTTTTTTCATTTGTAATGTTCCTCTTTATGCCTATTAATGCTTCTTTGTTTGATAGTTAACAAAACTAGGCCTGTTTTATTTTCGATAATATTCGTCAACTATTTAGTTTTTCAACTTTATATTTTCAATGTTTTTATGTCCTTGAACTTTACACATTTTCTTGCAAACAGATATCTGGATTTTGTATCTAATCTGATAATTTCTATTTAATAAGTAGTCTGTTTAGACTTGTTCTTATTAATGATCGATTTATATCTATTTGTGCTTGTTTTTGTTTTGTGTTGTTTAATTTTTGAGACAGGGTCTCATTCTTTCCTCCAGGCTGGAATACAGTGGCACAGTCACAGCTCACTGCTGCAGCCTTGACCTCCTATGCTGAAGCAATTCTCCAATTCTCGCACCTCTGCCTCCCAAGTAGCTGGAACTGTAGGCACACACCACCACGCCTGGCTAATTTTTGTATTTTCTGTAGAGACAAGGTCTCATCATTTTGCCCAGGCTGGTCTCAAAGTCCTGACCTCAAGGGATTTGCCTGCCTTGGCCTCCCAAAGTGCTGGAGTACAGGCCTGAGCCACTGTGGCCGGCCTAGATTTTATATTTAACAGACTTTTCCTTTGCTGCTTTATTATTATTATTGCTTCTTTTCTGCCCTTTTTATTTTCTAAATTTTCTCTGTTCTCCCTTTTTCCCCCTCTACTGATTTGGAAGTTAAGTATTCTATTCCAATTTTTTTGTTGTTTAATAACATTGAATTTAACACCTATATTTGACTCAAATAAATGTAAAATTTATCAATATTTATACCCTTTCTTAAAGGATACAGAGATCTCATATTTTTTAATTTCAGTCACCCCAATTTCTACCTCTTGAAAAAAAAATAAATTTAACAGAATTTCCAATTCTTTGCTTATTTCCTGAATATAAGACCTCTTCAGGAATATTTATATTGACCATGTCATCAAATTATTTCAAGAACCACTTTCTGTGTGTGTTCTAGAAGACGTAGACTGGTTAATGTACATAACTCAATTTCATTCCAATCACAAATTTAAAAATTTATACTGAGAATCAAGTATATTTCCAGAATTGTACCAAATATCCTGAGGTATATAAAGAAGCTGGTTGGCCAGTTCTCTCTTTTATCCAATCGGAATGTCTATCCTACCTTTGTATTATTGAAATCGTTTCATCCAGACTTAGTGCAGCTAGTTGCATTGTAGTTCTTATTAGGAATTGAACTCCTTAATTTTTAGGGCTCTGCTTATGTCATAGATCCTAAGTGTGGAGAGTTCATACGCAATATGTAGAGATAAAACTTCATGACAAGCCTAAACATAAAAAAATTAAGCTACGCATTCTCTCCGTCAACATATTAATTTCCGAACATAAGAGTTAATTGTAATAAGTACTTTACAAATAAAAATACAGATGGCCATCATGTTATCATTGGAATCAAAAGTAAATGCATAAAAAGAAAAACAATTGAAATTACAATCTTATCTTAGCGGTTTTTAAGACCAAATATTTAAAGACATATAGCTTTAAATGAAGTGCCACACAGAGGAACAATTTGGGCCGCAGAGAAGCACGAATCGCCTTTTCACAGTGATAAGTCTCATCATATGTATTCATCTATAGCTTGCATTATTCCAGAAAGGGTTTTAAAGAAAACAATAGGATAGAATATGTGCAATGAGATCAAATAAATCCTGAATGAGTATTTGATGAAATGTGGGCAGGTTAAAAATTAGAATAAGAATATTTAGTTTAAGCCAGAATTCAGCAAAATATCTACCATGAGACTATATGCATTTATTAGAAGTGAGATACAAATTTTGCTCTAGATTTTCTAGCAGCTAATATGGCGTGGAAAGGGGAGATACTTACGCAATTCATATTGTTCATAAGATTAAAACAGTAATTGCTCAGGAAAAGCAAACCATTTCTGGTACAGAGACCAAGAAGTAATTTTCTTCCCGGTAATCATGACTCACTGAAATGTAGGGTATACTAATCTTAACAACTAGCACAGTAAATTCTGCAGTAAGATGCACAGGTGTTTTCCAGGCAGATGACTGGCATCAAAAATCAACAAAGGCAGTCTGTAATATCAAGTTCTAAATGGAAGGGAATTTGTTGGACCGTCTTTCAGGCAACCCAAACTTCATTTCTCTCAATCAACTTTTGCTTACTTACTGCATGACAGTAAACACGAGAGGTTTACCCCACAGCGAGCATCTGGAGTGCAGCTATTCTTCCTGGTAGCAAGCGTGCAGAGCCACATGCTGTAATCATCAGCTGCACTGGGTCTGGCCAACATCCTCTCAGGAGTGTTGACAAACTCCCAACAAGAACACCTCAGGAGAAACCTTCCCTACCTCCCCATAGAGGAAAACAAGATACTTGCGTTCAGCACCAACGTTTTCTCAAGACACAGCTCAGGACCCACTGTAGCATACAGATAAATACAAAAACAAACAAACAAACAAACAAAAAAAACCTCAAAACACACTGATAGTGAGGACTCACAGAATTTTAACCTTTCCTAATATAAGTAAGCCTGTCCAAAAAAGCTCTCCAAGATAAACAAGGTTGGATAATAATGTATGCTGAGATAACAGAGGTGTTAATTTGTTTATGGTTGTTAGCTCTAGGCTGGATGTTGGGGTCATCTAATGAAAATGATTGCTTTGGCTGTAAGATGAAGGATCTACAGGAGCCCTTCTTCCTGGCAGTCACGAGTGAGTGGGGTCTCTTGTCGATTCACTCCATTGCTATTTAGTAACAGCAAAGCCATGCCTTGTGTCTGGAGGTGGGGAATCTCATTTATTTTGTTCACTCTAAAACACTGAGGACACTTTTGATACCTAGACTCTGGTCATTTTTATACCTTTTCCCTATAAAACCTCTGATATTTTAAAGTCTACTTTCTTTGCTTTTTCAAGTTGTAGAAATCTTTTCAGTATAATTTTATGAAGATTACTAGAGATGGTTTTGAGTGGGAATTACATTCATGTTATAATAGTTTGCTAAATTTTATAAAATTATATCATGTTTGTTTACCCTATAATTATATAATGAAAATGATTGAAAATCATTGTACTAGATAGGATGTTACATAGTTTAGTTGGTAATTAAAAAAATATTTTGTTTAGAGGCAGGAGTCATCTAGGCAGGAGTGCAGTAGTGCCATCACAGCTCACCATAGCCTCAAATTTCTGGGCTCAAGTAATCTTCCTGACTCAGATATAAATAATTGAAATATAGCATTACAGGCCATTATATTCACTGGCACAAGAATTATTCTCATGCTGAAGATTTCATGCTTCTTCCAGAATCACTGTTTAGGAGTATATTTTGTCCTGAAAATGAATCTTCTTTTGTTTTTAACAGAGTTTTTAATTAGGGAGTGTGATTCAACACAAAAGACAATGACCAAAGACTCAGATTATCTTGGTTCGAGACCTGAATCAGCTACTCTCTAGATTACCTGGCACAAGTCACCTAAATTATGAATCTCAGTTTCTTTATTTGTTACAAATATGATTAGTAATAAGGGTCCTACTACTCCCTGATGTGATTACAAAGCAATGTCGTATGTGTGAAAACATTTAAATTACATAATGTCACTGTTGCTTTGGTACATGCAGTTAATGAAGAGGCACTCACTAGCTTAGCTTCACGGTACTAGAAAAAGGAACAGTGTAGTATGTTGTTTAAAAAGCTCTCTGTAGTTCGAACTATCATGCATCCAGTGGCATCTTACTGCCTGCTCTCCAATACACATCTCTTTATTTCATCCTGCGTCTTCACTTGGCCTGGCATGCCTCGGCAGCCTACTACTGACAACAGTTTTCCCTGCTGATGGCCCTTATTTTCATCTCTGTGATTCAGTGTTTTTGAAACTTCTGTATTTGACTCCTGCATTCTGGGCATCCATTCCAGGCTACCTCTGTGTACATGTTCCAACAAAGTAACCTTATACAACAGAACCACAAAAAATAGTAGGACAATTGAATCAACCAATCCTGTTGCTTATAGAATTATGCAAAATAATTTGTGTTCACATTTGTAAACTTGAGAGGATCCTCTAAATTCATACAAGAAAAATAATAATAATTTTCTTAATTATGAGCCAGAGCAAGAAATACCAGCCTTCTTTCCTTTTCTTCACCTACCTCCACTTCAGGGCCTCCCTCACTTTCGTGGTGGAAAATCAGGTCTTTATCTCTGACAGTCTTAGGCTACACGTGGCTATTTCACATGCTACCTAAGGTAAAAAGATGAGTTACTTTACATTTGACTACTAAATTCGGGATGATAATTATTGAATACTGGTCATATTCCAGGCATAATGCTCTGTGCAAGGGGCACATATATTCTCTGTTAGAGTGCTTATTGACTACTTGCAGAAAGGGTTTTTGAATATTCTACTCAGGTTATTAGTGGATGAATGAATGTGGGAAGTGAAAAATTAAACAAGGAACCTCTAACATTTTACTCCAACCTACAGAGTCTATGACATACACACACACACACACACACACACACACACACACAAGCTATAATTATTATCACAGATTATACACATATACAGTATGCTTATTTTATTAAAAGTATAATTTGGACATTAAGAAGACTGTTGCTGTTGCATACCACTTAACTGCCTGTGAATATATTACTTCCTTTACATGTTCAGGAGAGCTCGTGGTTGATTGAACTGAGTAGGAATAAGGGGAAGGTAGAGTAATGACTCACCATCCCAGTTGTCTTAAGACTCACCCAGTGTTGGCACTAAGAGTTCCACATACTGGGAAACCCCTCAGTTCTGAGGAAAAAAAAAGTATAGTTGATTCCCTTAGATAATGTCTGAGTCCTATTTCTTCTTAAATGTTGGATCATTCAGACTTACTAGGGATGTTAGAGATCACTGAGGTTGGCTCCCAACATCCATTTCACCCTAGTAAACAACTTCTGCCCTGTTGCTGTGTTTTGTTAGAGGTGGCAAGGGCCAAGCCAATTTAGGTCAAAGTGATGGAAAATGGCAGTGCCTTACTTTTAAGAGAGAACATAGAAAGGTAGCCTTTCTCTCCTGTTAAATGCCCCAAGATTCCTGGCAGCCATCCCATGACCTTGAAAGAAACAAGGCTTGGAGGGAAGCCAAAAGTGAAGGCAGAGAAAACAAAACCTGGGTCTTGGATAATATTGTTCAGCTGTGAAATAAACCAACTCCACAGCCCACTGTGTACCTCTGACTACTTGTTTGTAAACAAATATCCTAATATGTAAGTGGGTTTAAATAAGGTTTCTGGTTTGTTTGTTCCAGCTAAAAGCATTGCAGATGATGATCATGGAAAGTAATAAAGCCTTTAATTACTGGTTGTCCTGACTGAATGGGTGAAAAACGTAGCCTGGCATAAGAAGATGGTTGCGTGGGGAAAGCAGAGCCATAAGGAGGTTATTGCCTTAACTTTAAAAGTAAACCTAGAACAGGGAATTTAAAATAAATAAATAAAAGGAGAAGCTGTGAAACAACTGAATAGACCATAGACCAATAAAAATCAGCTGGGGGTTTCATTGTTTTAAATCCTCAAGTTGATTGTTAAAAATAGTAAAAAGTTTTTCAAGCCCATATGCTTTAAAAGGAGGTAAGATGCCTAATTCCAGTAACAGAATCTATCCACAGCACTGCTTTTTGATCCTATGCCCTGTTTTTGTTTGTCAGATATTATTTGTTGAATGGATATGATATCCCTGACATTGTAAATGTAAGACCAAATCAAAAAGAATAGATATATAAATGAATAGACCCATTCTGCAAGAGAAAGAGAGACAGAAATGGAGAGAGAATAGGAGAATAAGAGAAAGAAGTTTGTTATAAATTATTCTGCTTTCAACTTATCACAGAAAGCTCATTTTTGTATTCCCAAACTTCAAAGACAACAGGTTAAAATAATAACCTTGAGTGTAGATAAAAGAAAGTTGATTAGAAATTCAACGTGGGTTTCATTATTCATTCTGTATCTCAAGATTGCTTTCATCATAAAGGCACACCAACCCAGAAATAGTTACCAACTCTCCATTTTAGACAGCATAAGACAGTATAAGAACAGCAGGTCTGAAAAAAGGAAAGCATTTTTTACATTACGCTATTAAATGGAACACTTAATCAGCTTTTTTGCCAAGAGAAAATGTCCTATTATGTTAAGTTATAAATAGGGCAGTGGGAAAAATGTGTGCAAATTGAAAGGCTGTGGAGATGGGTCTGTTGACTTTGGTGGTTGTTTCGTAAACTGGTAAGAGTCAGCATTTGTCAAAGATTCTTGGAAACCTTGGTTTACGAAATTCTCTTTATCACTTAGTCTGAGATTTGATGTCCCCACTTGGTAAATAGTGCATTTTTCAGGACAGATCTCCCAGAGTTTCCTCTTGCTTCCCCTTCACTCCTGCTTTGTCCTTAGGCCATTGCCAGGTGTGTGAGTATTATGTCAGATCTCCAGCATTATGTCATGGAAAAGCAATGGTAAGATTTGTAAACTGCCTTTCAAAACAGTTCTCCAGAAAGCCAGACTGACTTTACTCTGGTTTTTAAAAAATGAAGTATCTATTTGATCAGCAGTGGCTTTAAATCCTGCTTTTTTCCACTAGAGGAAAAAAAAGAAAAAAGAAAAAATGTGGGTATTGGTTGTTGCTGGCTAGATGTTGACCTAAAGTTTATAGCATTTGGCATAAAATAAATTCACATGCTTTATTCAGAAATCTCATCCATTGATAAATGGGATCATTTAGAGACAGGACTGGTAGCCTCTACCTATTCTTCTCCAAAGGAATGCTTTGAGGATTTGCTCTTTGTGGCATAATGGAAACAGACCATTTTCTGACACATTATTTATTTGGCAAAATTCAATGAATGCATGGTTGGAGAGTTGGTTGAGAATCTGTTCTGGAGCTTTTGAAGCATCCCTAGACCAAATTATATCCTGAACGGCACAGGCCTATCATCCTTCTCAACTGTAAGTGGTCAAATAGCTCTGAGCCTGTGCATTTGAAACTGACTGGTGATGAAAAGTGTAGTTTAACTAGCCTTGATTCAGCCTGGTTTAAGTGGGACACATTTTAGTTTCTTGGGTCTATGACATAGATGGCTGTCAGATGAGCGCCATGCTAGAAGCCGAACTAAAATGTACAAATATGTCATTTTTCTGCATAAGTGATATTACACCAAAGAGGAAGTACAAGATCCCTATATGTTGTCTTCTTCTTTCCAGAAGTTTCCGAAGTTATTTACTCCCTTTTAGTCTGGCCTTTCTCTAGAAGGAAACCTTTGATGCTAATCAGCATTTGAATTAGACCATTGAGTTCTTGGGGCTAGCTCTTGCCTATGAAGAAAATTTGCATAGGCTATCTACTGTAACCCACATCTGGGTTACCCGCATATGGGTTACAGTAGATAGCTGTAATTCATAGGCAGTGCCCCCATACTTTATCCAACCTTAGAACACTCCAGACCTTTTCATTAAGCTATTCGTCTGCCTCTTAGGTGCTTCTGCCCTTGCACAATCCCAGTTGAAGCTAAGACAGATGGTGGCCATGGCTGTGCAGATTTAGCTCAATATGGAAGCAGACAGGAGGTTGACCAAAAGCTGGAATGTCAGGGTGCCCCCTCCTGGACATACAGTATAAAATTAGATTCCGACTTACTTCACAGGAAGTTTGCTATTAATCCATAAAACCTAATTAATATCACGTAATATAATTCATTATAATTTAATGGTGATCAAATTTTACATTAATAAACACTAAAATTTAATAAGAATAAATATTATTTTATAATATTATTTTTACGTTAATTCTGTTCTGTGCAAATAGACTACAGGCCTTTATCAGCTTAAAAATCATCATCATGCCATGCCATTCACAGTGATGCTGTGATCTGCTGTTTTTTAACGCCTATGCATAAATTAGACATTATCATTAAGTTTAGATTTGTTTTGATTTCTTATCTGATTTTGATTTCCTCTTTTTCCCAGTCCTTTTACACTTATTCACAGGTGGTATTCTTGAAATGATTTTCCAATAGTCTATGGAGTTATGAACTTAGAATGAGTTGAGAGTGGCTTGCTTCCTTTCCCATATGATATTATCATCCCAGAAGGAAATCCTGCCTCTTGGTATAATTCTTTTCAAGAAGTGAAAGGAACACATTTTCTGAGCTTTATAAGTACTGTATTTGTTGAGTCTATGATGCCATTGAATCCATGATGTCCTGATGAAAGATGCACCACTGATGTTACATGCGCTCCAAAACAGAGAAAAAGCTCAAGATGAAAAGTCTAATAATAGATTTGCACTTAAGAGGGCTGCGTCCTTACTATATGAAGGATGAATAAATTAACAAACAAAACCTCCATATGAAAAGGGACAGCAAGAAAATGTATTTCTCAACACTGGTGCTGGTAAAGGAAAGAAAAAATTCTCCCCTGGTTATTTGAACCAAAACCCAATACAAATATATATTTTCAGTTTGAATTCATGAAGTTGATTGTAAATCACTATTGGATTATAGGACATACCTCGATTTCAGAGATTTTGAAATATATTGAAAAAGGTTTATTTTAAAATCAACAAAATACATTAAATTGTTCAAAAGTTAGTGTTTGCCGATATTTTTCTTAACTTCGAAAATGTTTGGGTAAGCATCTATACCTCATTGTCCTACTCCAAACTGGATTTCCAGATGTCTTAAGGTCATTTATCACTGAATAAACCTCTCTGGATTCAACTTGATGTTTTCTCCCAGCCTCCATAAAAATGGAACATTTTAGAGGCTAATGTTCATAATGAGGTGTGTACATTTTAAAGACCCCAGGAGCAATACAGTATTGTCTTGCTCAGGGCAGTGTACATCAAGAGGTAATTGTCAGATGTAAAATGACACTGAAAGTATATTCAATCTAACAGCTGGCTTTATAGTATTGGTTTTCAGCACTCTCTTTCCATCGGAGCCACAATAGACTATCATCTTACTAAATTTCTCAGATTAAGTAGAGTCGGCCTTCTCATTCACATTGAATGGTAGAATCCCAAATAATGCCCTGATGTGTCATGTATCATATGTGCGGTTGACTTACTCTGCTACTGACCCATCTGTCCTCCCATGGTGTCATTATGATCAAATAGAAGTATGAGATCATATTGAGTAAAATTAACTTTTTTTTTTTAAAGAATGACCTGAACACTG
The DNA here is from genome assembly GCF_048565385.1 of Saimiri boliviensis. NCBI lineage: Eukaryota > Metazoa > Chordata > Mammalia > Primates > Cebidae > Saimiri > Saimiri boliviensis. Next base: position 171,554,083 of record NC_133450.1, read on the forward strand.
TGCATTCATCAGATACAGCTATATGCAGATTTTCTTCTACTTTGATCTAGATCAGAGTTTCCTATTCTGGATCATTAGTGCAGTTATTAATATTAATTAAATTTGGAAAATTCTATCCACTCTGTTTTCCTTCTGAAAAAGCCCATTTGAATTTTAAATGCCCTGAGATACCTGGGGTTAAGGAGATTTAATTTTTCATAGTCAACTTTTTACAGTCATTTTACCATGAAACCATGTCTTTCACACAAAATGTATTCTAAATCCTAATTTTGTTTTACACAGTTTAAGGTGCTTTCTAGATCCTGTTTATTCATTTTCACTCTGTTAGCAGTGATTAGAGAGGCAGATCTGCTAGGACCTTATAAGCTGTTTTAATAGGAAGTCATTGTAGGGTTTTAGAGGGCTGTAATCTAATCTGATGTACAGTAGGAGTAAAGAAATCAAATTTTTAATCAATAAAAAGTTTATTCATTTATTAATCTGAGTTTCTATTATGTATGAGGCATTGTGTTAAATGTCAAAGATTGAAATTCAGATGATAATGTAGATGGTACAATGTAAACCAACACAATTACAGGCATCCCAGGGGCTGGAATTTTGAGATAATATGTTGAAGTGTAAGGGTAGGGAAATTCAGTTCAACAAACACATACCACAGAACCACTAATGTGCTAGATGGATGTTCTCTCCTGGGGTTACAGAGATGAATCTAGTACATTTTTAGCTCTTGGGGAGCCTACAAGCTTGTGGGTGGAGCCGCATCTCTTCACTGCCAAGTGTCAGAAGCATTTATAGATCAAGAGTTGAAGAAAGCAGAACAGTCTTTTCTTTGCCCAGAGATAATTCACAAACTTAAGTATTGAAAGAGATGATAAATTTCTTTAGTTCTTCTATCCACTACACACACACGCACACACACACACACACGCACACACACACACACACATAAATATATTTTGAGACGAAGTCTTGCTCTAACACCCAGGCTGGAGTGCCTCTCAGGCTCCCGAGTAGCTTTGATTACAGGTGTGTGTCACCATGCCCAGCTAATTTTTGTATTTTTTGTAGAGGTAGGGTTTTGCCATGTTGGCCAGGCTGTCTCAAATTCTTAACCTCAAGTGATCCACCTGGCTTGGCCTCCCAAAGTACTGGGATTACAGGCATAAGCCACCATTTCTGGCCGCTTTACCTATATTTTAAAGTCTTTATTTTAGAATACTGTATGCCATAGATTTCAAAATAAGGTATTTTATTGTCAAAGACTGTAGGAAAATATAAAAAAGAAAATTTGAGGAATTCACAGCCATGGAGCTGGCTTGTTCCAAGACAAAAACCAAAGTTTCCTAGAGTTGTCTTGGTTCCTGGCAGATTTCCTAGTTTTGTTGCTACTCCAGAAAGTTCTTATAATAAGCTCCCTTATTATAGGCATAGAAATATAATTCACTCTTTTCTCCAGTGTTGTTAATCAGAACAATCTTTGTTGATATTTGTAAAGTTTCTTTTAATTTCAGTACTCAGTATTGGTAATGTCACATAAGTTTTGCAGATTATTATCAAATTTGAAAGGCCTTTACTATGTTTCCTTCATAATATGCTGTTAGAGAATACTTGCCATTTATAGTATTGCTATAGGTTTGCGCCTACAAACTCAGGAATTCAAGTAAATTCTATTCTGTACTTTTCATAAAAATGTGTGATATATTTGTAGTTGTACACAGAATACATTTGAGCAGGAGTGAATTTCCGTTTTGACTTGGTATCAATGGAAATCAAACTCTCAGCTTAAAATCTGCATATGTCTAATGAATAGAAGAATTTTCTACAGACTATCTTCGGGTTCTATACATTGCAAACCTTGCTTTTACTCATTATTCACATATTTCTGATATTAGATACCTTTTATATCAGGGTAGATCCCACTAAGATCTCTAGCTCTGTGCTTCGTGCCATGATGTTGGGTGAGTCAATATGATGGGTAGTCAGAGTATTTCGTGAAGCTCGGGACAACTGACAATAACTGAACTATACCCTGTAGTAACTGTAAACAGCGTAAATACACCTCACAAAATCCAAGCTAAATTTACTCTAAGTTTAACTTTTCCTTAGCTGGATATAAAAAATGTTATTGATCCCTCCAGTGAAAATTGACCAGAGAGAAAGTAGAATGGAAAGGAAATTGAAGTGGAGGGAGACAGTGGATTAAGTATTTTATTTCTGTAATAAATAAATAATATTTTAGTGTTTGGAAAACTTAATGTTCATATGAACACATTGCAAAGGCTACTCCCAAGGCCTTGGAACACATGCACTTGAGGAGTCTGAAGTGCTAACTTCATTAGCTTTCCACCTCTGAGTTTTGTTTTTCTCATGTTGCCAAGTGATATGGGCTTTTTAAAATCCACGTTATACCTCTTCTCTGTTGCATGGCTTCTGGCTACTCACAGTTTCTGTCGACTCCCATGGAGCCCAGCTCTACATTCTGGCTTCTCTGATTGCCGCCTTTCAGCTTAGTCTCTCACTGTTTACTTCTTTTTGCTCTAGTAGTGGTTGCTTTGGTTTAAGTACCGATGTCTGCACCAGCTACCTGTGACCAAGCTGGGAGAGAGTAGAAGGGCAATATCTGAAGAGGCCTTTGCTGAAACATCACCAAATTTTTTTAAATCGCATTTTCGGTTTTGGGGTACATGTGAAGAACATGCAAGATTGTTGCATAAGTACATACGTGGCAGTGTGATTTGCTGCCTTCCTCCCCATCACCTATATCTGGCATTTCTCCCCATGCTATCTCTCCCCAACTCCCCACCACCTGCTGTCCCTCCCCTATTTCCCCCTGACAGACCCCAGTGAACATCACCAAACTTTAACATCGTTAAAGTAGGAAAGCGAGTTAAGGAACTAGGACCACTGGGGCAGTGGAATCTGCCACCTTGGATAATGGTGGTGAGAGCGTATCGAAAGGAATACCACTTCTCTATTGTGCTCCTTGCCTTCTTTTCTTTACAGTGAACCCTTTTCAACAGAATATGAATAACTGCCATATTGACATATTACCTTTAAAATGGTTATAAATGCACCACTTTGGGAAAATGTGTTGAGGGAGAGGAAGTTGTTCCTGTGATCTCAGCTGTGCTTCCGCCATGCTTTCCCTCACTGGAAAAAGTGGGAGGACCATTCTCACCTGCAAGGGTATGAGGGCAAACAGCCTTCATGACCAGCATTTCTAGCACAAGTAGATACGTAAATATTAAATGTGCCTAAATCATGTACATTTCTCATTTCACAGAGTCAATTATATCTATGTAGAGGAAAGCAGATTTATTGTGAGCTGTCTGGTGAAACGCGGACTTTATTTTCTTCCCACTTTTCTCATTCCTGTGAGTTATTGCCGAACTCTCTGCCTGCACCCAGATCTTCCTATCTTTGAGTTTCCCCTGAAACCATCCAGAAGACTCATTTGTCTAAAATCGTACTTATTCCACATCTGCTTTTGCTTCATTATTTATTATCACAGTGACTATAACCATTCCTCTTCGACACCAGCTGCCCAAAATAAGAAGAAACCCTTTAAGCTTGACTTGTACTTTGCCATTCTCATTTAATTAGTCAATAAAATAAATCAATTCTAAGTCTGAATGTCTCTCACATTCGTCCATTTCTTTACCTTACCGCCACTGTCACTGGTCCTCTTTGAATGAAAGCGTCAGCCCTCTAATTGGCCACTCTTCGACCCATTTTGTCTCCTTCATTTCTGGTCTAAATCTTTTTCAGTTACTACGTAAATCATTCCTTTACGTCTCTAATCTCTTCTTGTGTTTCCTCTCCACAGAACTTTTCAGTGGCTTCCTATGGCTCCTAGGGTGAAGTCCAAATTTTTCAGTATCCTTGTGATACCTTCCAGTACTTTGTTACCACCTCTTTCCAGCCTTTCTCAATACCTTTCCATCCGTTGAACATCCATGCTCTTTCTTGCTCCAGCCCTTTCGTCTTTTGGTTATCCCCTCCTGAAACACCTTCTTGTTCTTCATTCTTCAGTTTAGGCGCCATCTCTTCCAGAAAGCTGACCTTAGACACCACCGAGGCCCGGGAATTAGGGGCTCCTAGCATATACACTACATCTGTATCATGACTGCTATTGGGCTATAATCACCATAAGAATTGTTGCTGATATTGCCAGTATTCATCGGACATTTACTAGATGCTAAGTTCAGTACTTGCTATGCACTCTCTCATTTGATGCTCACAGAATCTTATGAGGTTGAGACTTCATTAATTTGACCATTTTCTAGATGAGGAAGGCAGCAGTTTATGACTTGATTAACTAACCCAAGATGATACTGCTAGTAATCAGCAGAGCTGTGATTTAAGTCTGGGTTGATCAAATTGATTGCAACGCTAATTCTGTTAAGTTCAGCCTCAGTGCTGCCCATTATCATATTTTCTTGTAATTTTTTTTTTCATTTTTTCTATTTTTTAATTTTTCAATTTTTTTTTTTTTTTTTTGAGATGGAATCTTGCTCTGTTGCCGAGGCTTGAACCCAGGAGGCAGAAGTTGCAGTGAACCAAGATCATGCCATTATCAGCCTGGCAAGATCTAGTCCTTGTGTTTCTTCTGAAATTTTACTTTCTTTATCTAAAGCTTAAGAACATTTATTATGTTATCCAAAAATATTTTAAATCAATATTCTTATGCTCTTCCACATATATTAACTTTCAGAGCCTGTTGTTGTTTTTGGTTGCAGGGAGAAGTTCAGGGGTGATAGTGATATGTGAGCCTTTTATATAAAAATATACCTCCAAGAAATTTCTCAAATCAAATTCCCCACAGAAGGATCAATAGAAGGGAATAATGATGAGATTATAGTCTTCTGTTCTGTCGTTTTACGGCTTACAATAAAATAATGCTGTAATTTTCATAAGGGTGATGTTACTTATCCTTTTCTCATAGAAACTTCTCTCACAAATAGTATTTTATCTCATTACATTCTAGTTTCTCTGACCCTAAATTAATTCTAACTTTAATTTCAAGTATCTGTAAGTTTACACTTTTTAAAAGTTATAGAAACATTTTTGTATTGCTTCCTTCATCCTTCAGTGTTTGAGCGGGATTAATTCTTGAGTACTTTAAGACCTTCACGATATACTACCAAACGGTGACGTGGAATCATGGCAGCTGATCATCATGAAGGATTTTATGAATATTTGAATCTAAAAAGCTTCATTCTCCCATAGCTCAAAAAATGCAAGTTTTATGTGTTTCTTTCTAGCTGCTTTGAACCATGGGGAACACAGGTCTAAATCATATTAGGTTGTGTTCACCAGGCTCAAGTCAGCCTCTGAGGTGGTGCCCTGCTAGCCTTGACCTCTTTCCAAATGGCCTGATGATGAATTCACCCAGGCTTTCCTTTTCAGCTACAGTTCTCCCAACTCACAAATGGTCTCAATGTCTTAATCAGGTTTTCTCCTCTCTCATCACCTCTCCTGTCAGGACCCTGGCATTGTGCCCAAGGGGAGGAAAAAACTGTAAATTTCCATTAAAACTCATCAGTGGGGTTTCCACTGGATTTCTAGGTGCCACGTTTGAGAGTTGCAAAGGCTCCCATTACAGAAGCTACACAAACTAGGTGTTTTGGAATTCTTGGCTCCCTGGAATGGAAAACCATTACTCACCCTTTTATTCCACTTCCCCTGTTTCCAGATTGTCTCCTGTTGTTCCACATGCGCCCTCCCCATCTTCTTTGATTCATCTCTTTCCCTTTGCCCCTGGATTTAGTCTGCCATCAAGTCTGGCCAACAACTTTCTTGACTAGACTTGCCTTGAATCTTCCTCTTCCTTCATTTCCAGAGCTAGACCTTCCCCACTGGCCCCCTGTGTTTTCCTCCCTCTGGCCTCATGGCATGAGGGTTGAGGCTCTACCTGTGTAGCTACGTCTTTTTCTTTATGGTGCTGTGCAGTTCCAACTCTATTGAAACTGACAGAAAACACAAATGCTTATTGCCAAGGGCAAAGAATCACTTGACCTTCTGATTGTGCCAACCACAGCAAATACCTTCTATTCACTGTCGTTTGGCTTCTATACCTCACCCTCTATACAGCTGCTGTGTTTTCTTCATTTACTTAGATAGAAAGCAACTAAGTTGTCTCTAAACCCTGAGGTTGGTGAGAGGATGGAAATGGAAGACAACAGGGATGACACAGAAAGGTCAGGCAGCAGATGGCAGGGGCACGTTTCCAAACCTCTAGGAGTGTCTACAGTTTAAATTCCAAAAGCAATTCTATAGCTTTGGCATTGGGCCACCCTGGGATGTAGATTCCAATCAGGCCAAGCAGCAGTTGAAGTGAGAGGCGGGAAAAAGGTCATGCTGTGCTCATGTTCCTGCAAGCTTTCACTTTGGAGAGAAGAAGAAATGTCAAAACTTGGAAAAAACAGAAGAATGAAAAAAAAAAAAAAGATTTACCTTGGGCTCAAGTTAATTTAAAATTATTATGATGGTTCCTTGAAGATTATGGATAGCAATGACTAAGATTTTACACAATAATATATTATGTTTAGATATAGGAGACCTTTAAAAAGACAGGGAAGAAATAAAATATTGCTCATATTAATTAACATAATCTTGTGGGTATTCTTCTTCACCTGACCATTTCAGATAGCTTGGTTTGGCCCTATTTATTTATTTATTTTTTTAAACAAAAAGCCATCACTCTTGGGAACTATATCTGCTCTTTTCTAAGCAGAGAAAGTTACAGAAAAATTACCCAACTAATTTATCATAAATATCTTTAAACCTGGTTGCTTAGCTCTTCTTGACAATGTTAGGTCTTGGACAAATTATATTTTTGATACCCATTATTAAATTGGCAAGACTTGCAAATTGAATGCAGTCCAATTGTGTTTTAGAGATTTTCCCCAAACACGTCTCTTCACTAATTCATAAAGATTTAGGTCTACAGAGCAATGTAGTTTTCCATTTCTGAATGGATGAAGGAGCAGAGAAATCACAGGGCCTTTGGTGAAGAGCACCCTATTCAAAGAATATGCTCATGAAAGTAAAAATAAAATGGTGTGGCTCTCTGGTATAATAAAGTTTTTCTTTTTCTTTCTTTCTCTTTTTTTTTTTTTTTTTTTTTTTTTTTTTGAGATGGAGTCTCACTCTTGTCATCAGGCTGGAGTACAGTGGCATGATGATCTCAGCTCCCTGCAACCCCTGCCTCCTGGGTTCAAGCAATTATCCTGCCTCAGCCTCCCAAGTATCTGAGATTACAGGTGCACACCACCATGCCCAGCTAATTTTTTTGTATTTTTAGTAGATATGGGATTTCACCATGTTGGCCAGGCTGGTTTCAAACTCCAGACCTCAAGTGATCTGCCTGCCTTGGCCTCCCAAAGTGCTAGGATTACCGTTGTGAGCCACTATACCCCACCAAGAATTTTTTTCTTATTGAAAAAATTTTAATGGAAAGCGGCTCTTCTGTTTCTATTAATTAGTAATCTTTCATCTAAATAAGCCAAGGTCATTAATATGATCTATTGTATTTTACTCATGTTGCTCAATTGTGTTGTACTCTGATACACCCTGGAACTCTGGATACAGAGTGAAGATTTGGCTACATGTCACTGGTCTGCCATTTAACAAATGTGTGCTTGTGGGAAAGTTTTGTTTTTTCATCATTTGTAAAATATGGTTAATAATAATAATATCTACTTCTCAAGGAGGTTTGGATAATTGAATTTGAGAATAAATGTGAAAAGCAGGTTCATCGCAATAAAAGACTTATGTATTCGTCCAATAAACATTTATTGAATTTCTATTAGGCAACAAGCACTATCCTAGGAATTGAGACTATAAAAATGGAAATCAAAGCCCATCTCTATGGCAATTTGCCGTCCAACAGAGACCATATTCAAGCAGTTAAAAAATGAGATACTTGCTTGAATTAAAGTCTATACAAAGTGTAGGAAGAGCCAGGAAAGCACTCAAACCTGCCTGGGGTTCTCACAAGAACTTCACAGAGAAGATAGACATTTGAGCTAAATTGAAGGAGGAGTAAAATTTTGTCAAATGATTGAGCAGTGTAAATTGATCCAGTGAGAAGAAATAGAATGTGTGCAGACCCAAAAGTATGAGGGAACATGGTACATTTATCATCTGGAGCTCAGGAAGAATTGAGTTACAACTAGAAATTTGTGAATTCTCATCATAGAGGAAGCAATTGAATCCTGGTTAGAATCAGAAAAGAAAGCTAAGGATTGTTTCAGAGGGAAGATGGGGATAAACACTGAGAACCCATGAAGAGGAATGAGAAATAGTAGCCAGAGAAGTAGATGGGAAGCTAGAGTAAAGCAATGCTTTGACAATTAATGGAGGAGAAACTCCCAAGAATAAGAAAGTGGTAATAGTTTCAAACACAGCTGAGAGATCATAACATGCATGTATGTATATATAACATATATGTATCATGTATATATATATATAACATATTTATATATACATATGGGTGTCTAGTTAGAAGACTCAAAATTTTATATATATATATATAATGAAAATTTTTATCTGTACATATATAATAAAAAACAAATTTTTATCTGTATGTGTTATATACATATATATAATGAAAATTCATTTCTTTCCTATTCCTGAGTATTATTTGTTTTACTCTCTTCAAACTATACAGCTAAGACGTACATTATAATAGAGTCCCAGTCACAAGTATCTTTGTCTTCTTCCTGAGTTTCAGTGAAATACTTCTAGTATTTTAATATTGAGCTTAGTGCTTAATGTACACTTTTGTAGATGACCTTTCTTACATTAAACAAATGTTTAATCCTATTCTTAGTTTAAATATTTTATTATAAGTTAATGGTGAATTTCATTAAGTGATAATTCCTTGATATAATTAGTCCCTGAATCCTTTTGTTTTTTACTTCTTTTATTTATTTTAAGCTCAGGGGTACCCATGCAGGATGTGCAGGGTTGTTACATAGGTAAACATGTGCCATGGTGGCTTACTGCACAGATCAACCCATCATCCAGGTATTAAGCCCAGCATCTGTTAGCTATTCTTCCTGCTGCTCTCCCTCCCCCCACACCCCCCAACAGGTGCTCATTGTGCGTTGTTCCCCTCCCTGTGTCCATGTATTCTCATCAGTCAGCTCTCACTTATGAGTGAGAACGTGCGGTGTTTGGTTTTCTGTTCCTGTGTTAGTTTGCTGGGAATAATGGCTTCCAACTACATCCATGTCCCTTCAAAGGACACAATCTCATTCCTTTTTATGGCTGCATAGTATTCCATGGTGTATATGTACCATATTTTCTTGATCCAGTCCATCATTGATGGGCATTTAGGTTGATTCCATGACTTCACTATTATAAATAGTGCTGAAATGAACATACACATGTACATATTAATATCTTTGTATTAGAATAATTTGCATTCCTTTGGGTATATACCCAGTAATGGGATTGCTGGGTCTAATGGCATTTCTGCCTCTAGGTCTTTGCCCTTTTAATCTGTTAATGTATTTAATCAACTAGTAGATTTTCCTTGTTTTTTTTTTTTGTTTGTTTTTTTTTTTTTTTTTTTTTTTTAGACAGGGTCTCTCCCTGTTGACCAGGTTGGAGTACAATGGTACAATCTGAACTCACTTTAACATCCACATCCCAGACTCAGACAGCCCTCCCACTTCAGCCTCCCAAGTAGCTGGGACTGCAGACATGTGCCACCATGCCTGGCTAATTTTTAAATTTTTAAATAGATACTGGGTTTCACTGCATTGCCTAAGCTGAACTCGAACTCCTGGACTCAAGTGATACACCCACCTTGGCCTCCCAAAGTGCTGGGATTACAGGCGCGAGCCACCATATCCGGCCTGATTGGTAGATTTTCTAATGTTAAACAGACCTTAAATTTTTTTCCATCAGCTCAACTTGATTATAATACATGTGTATAATTTCTAGGTTTATTATAATTGTTATATATACAATAAAAGAATAGTAAAACACACCCTAATGTTATCATCACCCAGCCTTTAAAAAAAAAATCAGTATTTTCCTCTTTTTGCTTTATCTTTCCTTCCCTCGCCCCATTTTTAAAAGAGTATTTAAAAGCAACTCTTAGACATCATGTCATTTCACCCATAAATATCATAATATGCGCCATTAACTGGTAGGCACTTTTAGAATATATAGCATACATCCCATTATTACACCCAAAAGAATTAATGGAAATTCCTTAATGTAATCTAATACCTATTTCATACTCATATTTTCAGGAACATCTCGGAGGTACTTTTTGTTATTTTGCCCTCCCCACATCATTATGTAAGAGGTTCAAACACTGGAAATTGCACATCACGTTTAGGTCTCATAAGGCTTCTTTATAGCAGTCTCTGCACCGTTCATTCCTTTTTGTTCAAGACATTGACTTGTCAGGGAAACTGAGTCATCTGTCCTAGAATATTCATTCTGGATTTTGCTGATTGCTTCCTCATGGTACCATTTAAGTGATTCTTCTAGTCCCCACTTTTCCTATTAACCAAAATTCAGATCTAGAGGCATTATTTAATTCAGGTTCCATTTTTCAAGCAAGAATATTTCACAGGTGGTACTGTTTGCTTCCTATTGAATCACATTGTGATAGGTACAAATACCTGATTGCCTCACAATTTCTGACGTTAAGATTGATCAGTGGACACAGGTGAGATCAGCCATTGTAAAGTCCCCCATCGTCCTTGACTCAATGGTTTTAGTCTCCATCTATAATTATTACCCACGTGTATTATTTCATTAGAGGTTGTAAAATGATGATTCTCTAATTCTATCATGAATCTTGCATTTATTAACTAAATTGATTTTCATAGAAGAATGTTTCCTTGTCAACTTTTAGATACAATGAAACAGAGTTCTTACAGGAAAGATACATGTTTCATTCTTTTCCTTTATTTATCAGCTTTCAGACTATAAATTTTTGTCCTAACAACCACCAGTGATGACCAATGAAGTGATTTTGTTTTTGTGTCTTTGCTGCCATTGTGGACCTATGGATTTTTATAGTTTTGATGTGCTTCCATCCAATAGAATTATTCCTTTTGATTCTCAAGTTATCCCCTATTAGGCCGCTGGAAGCCCTTTCTCAATTTATTGTATATTTTTTGACATAATTTCATTAATCTTTAAAAGTGTCTTTGCTTTCTAGAACAAGAAGATGTTCTGGGCTAAGCTTTTTTTTGTTTTGCCTTTATCGGATATAGAGTCAGCGATTTCTTCAAAAAAGCTCTGGTTCCTTTAAATGGGTATGATATGTTGATATTTTGTATGTGATTTTTGCATCTATGTTCACAAGTGATGTTAGAGGCAGCCATATGTGTGTGTACACATACACATTGCCTTGTCATTTTTTGTTACCAGGTTTTTAGTAGGCTCATAGCAAAGTTAAGGTGTGTTTTCTCTTTTCCTATACTCTGACTAATTTGTGTAAGAGGAGCATTACCTGTTTTCTTAACCGCTTGTTTATTTACCTGTAAGCCCTCTTAGGATAATGCTCGCTTGCTCTCTCTCTCTCTCTCTCTGCTCTCTCCTCTCCTCTCTCTGTCTCTCTCTCTCTCTCTTTCTCTCCTTTCTTTCTCTCCTCTCTGTCTCTCCTTTCTCTCTCTCCTTCCTTCCTTGCTTGAGTTTTGCTCTTATTGCCCAGTCTGGAGTACAGTGGCTCAATCTCGGCTTACTGCCCCTTTCACCTCACGGATTTAAGCTATTCTGCCTCAGCCTCCTGTGTAGGTGGGATTACAGGCACTCGCCACCACACCCAGAAAATTTTCGCATTTTTAGATGCAGACGAGGTTTCACCATGTTGGCCAGGTTGGTCTCCAATTCCTGACCTCGGGTGATCCAGCCGCCTCAGCCTCCCAAACTGCTGGGATTACAGGGGTGAGCCACCACGCCCAGCCAGGATAATGTTTTCTTTTTGAAAACATCCTTATCTATTGATTCGGTGTCTGTAATAATTATTTTACCACCAGCTCAGCTGTGACTTAAACAAAAAATAATAATTTTTAATATTTTTCCGTAGCATTTTAGGTGTTTTCTATTGGGAGAGTTAGCTCAGCACATCTGGTACAGTATAGGGACTTATGATTTGTTTTTAAGGAGGGAAAGATGGAAGAAAAAGTTTCAATCACCCCAGAGCCTAACTCTTCATTTTCTTTTATTGTTGAATTGTTGTGGCTTCAAAGTCTTAGCTGCGAAGTCTCTTTCCTCACACAACTTCCTGTCCCATTTTTCTTGCTTTCCATCATGGCAGAATTATTCAAGACATGTTTATGGGATTTCCAGCAGAGCTTTAAAATAAAAGATTGGCCACAGTGTGATATCCTGGCTAAATTTTCTGTGTCTCAGATACTCAGAAGAAGAAAAAAAATGCGCAATTCTGTCTGCACTATGAAATCTTTAGGAAAATTACAAAATTTGAATTGTTGGAACATCGCAGTGAGTGGCAAAAAAGCAAAGGGACTTGCTGGTTGACTCAAGGCAGTGAGATGTTGGATACAGCTGGTATTTTTAATTAGTTTTACAAAAGGTATTTTATCTGCAGCTGAATATTCAAGTATGAGTGTAATAATGTCTCTAAGGCTTATGTCATAAAATTTTGTTGCTTCATCAGTTTTAATTCTAATTCTTCAAAAGAAGTTTATGCTTCAAAGAAGCTAAATTTGAGACGTCACATAAAATATGGTTATTAATGCATTTATCAACATCTGGAACTTACAGCATGTTCTCCCTATTGATTGAGTCTAAAGAGTTCACTGTAATGGAAACATCATCTTTTAGCAAAATGAGAGACATCTTAATTCTATTCAGATACAATCTTAATTTATGTATTTTTTCAACATAAACAGCTTCTATTAAGTATTTTTAAAAAGAAATAATCATTTCCATGTCTGGCCAAGATGGAGTAACAGAGACCAATTTACTCTCGTGCTTGAAGCAACCAAAAAAAAAAGAAAACCAGACAAAATGTATGAAACGATGGTTTTTAAGAAACTGGATATAGGGAAGTGAAGGGCAGTGATTTCTCAATTATGATGAACAAATTAGGTAAGTCCTACAATTGCTTCAGCTTTCTTCCTTGAGAGAGTTTCCAGGCTGTGGTTCAGGGAGAAAACTGGGCAGAGCCTGCAAATTTCCCTGAGTTGAGGAGCTGAACTTTGAAGCAGGAAGACCAAGATAGAGGCTATACAAAAGAGTACCAACAAGGAGAAAACTACAGAAAGAAACCCAAAAACGTGCAGAGAATCACAGTGAAGTATCCAGCAAAATACTGATCGGTACATGCATGTTAGAAAACCACCCATTGCCAGGAAAAGAACTCCTCAGAAGGGTTAGAGAGAGGAATACTCAGCACTCCCAAAGAGTGGGAAGTCATGCCTGTTCCCAGAAACCATATTGGAAAAAACAATTCACAGAGTTTAGGGTAGAGTGGTAGGAAAGTCTCACCTCAATAATGGGGAATAATTAGCCCCAGTATAAATACAACTCTGTCCTCGCCTAATACATCTCCAAAGCAAGACCCGGAAGAATCAGACTGATTCCAAGTATCTTAAATACAACTCAGAACAAAGTTTAAGAATGTTTACATAAATACAGAAATTTCTAGTACCCAACAAGATAAAATTCTCTATGTCTGGCATCCAATCAAAACTTGGCAGCAAGCCGGGCGCGGTGGCTCAAGCCTGTAATCCCAGCACTTTGGGAGGCTGAGGCGGGTGGATCACGAGGTCAAGAGATCGAGACCATCCCGGTCAACATGGTGAAACCTCGTCTCTACTAAAGATACAAAAAGTTAGCTGGGCATGGTGGCGCGTGCCTGTAATCCCAGCTACTCAGGAGGCTGAGGCAGGAGAATTGCCTGAACCCAGGAGGCGGATGTTGCAGTGAGCCGAGATCGCGCCATTGCACTCCAGCCTGGGTAACAAGAGCGAAACTCCGTCTCAAAAAAAAAAAACTTGGCAGCAATGGAAAGAAGTGGGAAAACCCTTCAAAAAGGAGCAAAGTCAATCCATCACAGCCATCCCAGAATCAACACAGATGTTGAATTAGCAGACAAAGATATTAAAACAGTTTTTATAATTGTGTTTCATGTGTTTAAAAAGTGAAGTGGAGACATGGAAGATATATTCAAAAAAAATCACACTTCTGGAAATAAAAACTTTAATAACCAAGATAAAAAGATCCCATGGACAGTATTAGTAACAGATTAGCTATTGCAGAAAAAAATAACAGTCAGCTAAAAGATATAGTAGTAGAAAGATCCCTAATGAAATAGAGAGAGACGTAGAATTAAAAAATTCAGAAGACAAAGTATCAGTCATCCAGCTATGATACAACTTCAACTGCCTAATATATATGTAATTTGAGTTCCTGATTGGGAGGGGGTACAAAGAAAATACTATTTAAAGAAATGGGCAGAAATTTTCCAAATTTGAGTAAAAGAAAACAAATCTACATATTCAAGAAGCGGTCTCAACAAACTCTAAGGACAAAACACATAAAGGAAGCTACACCCAGGCACATCCTAATCAAACTACTTAAAACTAGTGATAAACAGAAAAATCTTAAATGCAGCCGGAGGAAAACGTCATGTTTTATATAGAGAAGCAAAGTTAAATACAATAGCAGATTTTTCACTGGAAACAACATCTACAAGAAGGGAATGGAGCAGAATTTTTAAAGTACTGAAAGGAAAAAAAGGTGATAATCTAGAAACTCAAACCCAGTAGAATATCTCTCACAAATGTAGGTGAAATAAAAGCTTCTTCAGACATGAAAAGCTAAACTAATTCATTGGTAAATTAAATAAAAAACCAATCCTATTTAAGAAATAGGGATAAAATGGGGGAAATGAAATATGACTAACAAAATATGTATGGGATCTGTATGCCAAAAACTAAAAAATTTCAGTGAAAGAAATCAAAGAAGACCTAAATAAACGGAAATACATACCTTATTTATGGACATTAACATAGTAATTATGTTATTTCCCCACAAATTAATCTATAGATTTTACACCATTCCACTCACAGTCCTCTGAGAATATTTTATATATACACAAGCTGATTCTACAATGTATGTGAAAGGCAAAGGAATAGGAATAGTTAACAATTTAGAAAAGAAATAAAGCAGTGATCACGAGGTGTTAAAATTGGGGGTAGAGTTTGAGCATGGCATTTATAGGATGAACTGGAGAGGAGAGTCTGTTACAGTTATCCTTATGAGAGGGGATAAGGGCTTGAACTAGAATGGTGTATTGATTATGACAAGACCACTGTAGACCCAGGACCAGCATTAGGAAATAGTATATGGGTCTGACGTGGAATCCCTTACATGGTGATAGGGTGGACTCTTGGATGCTAACCTGGCCTTTCTTCAAGAGTAGGTAAGAAAGGCAGCAAGCCAACAGGTCAGGTGAATTTCTCCTTCCTCTCAAGCTATCAGTACCTCGAAATATTGGGCCTGCCTTTGTGAGGAGCTAGGGTGACATGGAGAGCTATGCCAGCTCACCTGTGTTATGTGGTGTATAACTACTCTTTCAGTGCTATTGCCGGTTTCATTGATAGCAGGGGACCTGTTGAGCAGGAGAGGGTTTGAGAAGGAGCAGGTCACATTCAATACCCCAGCACATGGAAAGCTGTTAACCGTACGCTAAATGAGTGGAGGAATGAAATTCTTTGAGCTACTTAAAAAGGTATATTCCTTAAGGTGCTCTAAAAAAAAAAAAAAAAAAAAAAAAAAAGGACTAGATTCAGGAAAGAAACAAGTACCTTTAATCTTGAATACCAACTCTGAATGGTAATGGGTGTCTAGAGCTCCCAGTTGAGTGAGAATTTAAGGCTGTGTCTTGGCCCCCTGAGAAAATGTGCCAGGCATAATCCTCAATGTCTGCCTAGATGGTAGGAAAAGGAATGGAGACTAGGAGGCTAAGCAGAGCTGAGGAAGAGTTCCTATTGGACAGACTGGGACTGGAACATCATCAGCAGAGGTGAAAGTTGAAGCCTTTCTAGTAGATGAGCACCTGAAAGAGGAAATGCCGAGGATAAGAGAGGTCACACAGCACTGGAACTTGTCCCCTGATCACCTTCTTCTGTACCCAACCGCCTTTCAGGTGGGCTGAGCACGAAACAGGGAAAGGTAGCTGTAGATATTCATTAGACACATTTAATATTATGAGTACAGATTGCTGTTAATAGCAACAAGGACACGAATTTTGCTGTCCTATGTTTGAATCCTGGCTCTACCGCTTACTAACTCTGTGCTGTTGGACAAGTGTCTAAGCCTTTCAGAGCTAGTTTTCTCACCTGTAAGAATAGAATGATAATAACTTGTAAGAACTTTGCAGTATGAATGAAGTGTGGAATAAAATAGGTGTTCAATACATGGTAGTTATTACAAGTACTGCAGAGTTACTCAGATGCCATACTGTATTTACCAATGGGATATTACTTTTATATGGAAGTAGGTTACTATAAATGGTCAACAATTTAAGAATGTAATATTTGCAAGATGTTTCCTTCATCATCATTTGCTTCATAATCCTAGCAAAGTAGTAATTTTAGTATTAATTAGCTGAATGCTGCTGGAATTGGTGACAGCTTTGTGATACAGAACTAAATAAAATAATGGTAGTCATTTAAATGTTATACTACCTATATCTGTTAAACACTGTAATAAAATTGGCAACTTAGAACTGCATCCGGCTCATCTCTGTTTCATTTCTCCCTGGTTGCCTATAAAATCTCCCTGGTAATTTTCTTTAGTTAAAAGTGCAATCTGTTCTGCCTATTGAATAATGTCATACACACACACACACCATTTAAAACATAGAAACTGTATCTAGAATGTTTGCCACTTTCTAAATTTTGGTGAGATTTCTAAAAGTTCTAATCACATCAAAAGTGATACCCCTCTTTCTGATCTAATTCTCTGGCATCTTCTGTGAGTTCTTCCTACACTTCACTGAAGTCCCTTCTAGACTGTGAAATAATATGTTGACTTCTCTCAAAATAACATTAAACTGTGTTTCTGTGGCATTCAGACACGTCCTCCCAGTGGGTTTTACGTGGTTTCTTTGTCATCCATTTTTTTTTTAAACAGCATTGGCCATGAACTGGCCCTTGCTTTCCTGAGCCTCATTGCTCACCCACATAAAGAACAGCTTTAGCTTCTCCTCCTCCTCCTCGTATTTCACCACACACTGCGTGCCCCTGCATGCCTCTGAGTCCTTTTACCATCTTGTCCTCACTATTCAGAATGCCTTTTCTAGTTTTCATAAAAAACCTAGAAGCGTCAAGAGCCCACTGACACATCTGGGAAGCCTTCCTGGGAATTCATCAGAGGGCTTTGATCCTTCCTCTTCTGTGTTCCTGAGCATCCGGTATGGCCTCTGTCAAACCCTTCCTCAGATAGATCAGTAACTGGTTGCTTTCTTGTACATGTTCCCACCCCTAAAGATAACCCACAACCCCCTGTGGATAAAGACTTTCATCTTGCTGCTTTTTGTGCCCATAAGAGCTATGCCAGTGTCTTGCACAGAAAATAAATAATTAAATGCCATTGAGTGACTGAATGAAATAACCTTGCCCTCTAAACTTCTTTCTCACAGTTGACAACAGCACTGTGTCATTAAACAGTGTTAATTGCGGAGGCTTCTGGAAGATCCCATTTGCCTTCCAGACTTTGGTACGTCCTGTGTGTAAGACCTTTGTATAGGATATGAAAACTCCCTCATGTTGTAGTGGCCGATTTCTTTAATTTGTTTCCCCTTCCTGGAAATCTCTTTAATTAAATTTTCTGAGGCCTTTTGCTAGCGACCTAAAGGCCCCAAGGGATTCGTGTGTAGGAACTAACCTGGCTCTGAGCCTAAAAATGGTTTATTGCTTCAGAGAAATTACTTTCTAGAAAATTTAAACTGGATTTTCTTTCTGTATATGTTTTTAGATAATAATGGGAAAAAAATCATAAATTACCCAGAACCCAGGAAAGAGGGTTTTAATCTTGTTGTATGACATAAGTCACCTCAATAGGGAAGTGAGCGTTTTGAAAGATGCCAACAAAAAGCTGATAATCCTGGGTCTCTGGTCCAACTGATTCCCCCCCTCTAGATTCCTACTCTCATCCCTATTAATGGTTAAATAGGTAAACATCTGTACTCTGTCTCTTTCTTTGGTATTTTTTGAGAGAGAAGTTGCTTAAGGGAACAGGCATTCAATAAACCTTTAATGAGAATCTGTTGGAGGTAAGGCATTGCAATAGGCACTTTGAGGGATGCAATTCCTTAAAGACAATGTTGTCCCTATTGGCAAGGTAAGAAACATAAAGAAAGCAAGATAAAAATGGCATTATGCCTTGTGAGAAATATAGGAGTATGTGTTTGGAGGTCAGAGGAAAAAACGGTCCCATTTGCCTGAGCTGCGTGAGAGAAGATTGGGTGATGAAGCCAAATCTCCTGGTAAAAATGTACAGGAAATCCGTATCTTATTTGCATTGTGGGAACAAAATAGGATAGCTTCCATTATCTTTTAAAAGAATTTGGAGATTTAAAATGTATACATATCTTCAATCCTGTCTTTGGTTTTCCAGTATGAGAAAAACTTTCCTATCTTCAGTTTTCCAGTATGAGATTAAGATAAATATTTGCTTGAATGGCACTTATCCCTCCAAGCTAATGGGTAGAGTCTTGGTATGTTAATAATGCTTTGAAGAAAGAGCAGAAATGTAGCTGAACATGAGAATGTTTAAGTTACTTATTCAAAGATATGCTAAATTTAACCTCAAAGAAATCACTTTAGTGGTATCTCTGAATGTCTTCTAAAATAAGATCAATTTCCCTCTGTCTGGCATATTTTAGATATGGCCTTGCTTAATGGTGAAAGGGTAGACAAGAAGCTGAACTATTAATGTTTCTTCCATTTCCGAGACTCTCTGATGACCCTCTCAGCCAATAAAATACAAGCAAGTGGGGCTAAGAAACAATTAATTGCCCTGTTGAACTCATGCTGAGAGAAGTCATGCAATGCCCGGGGACACATTCAGTGAATACTCTAGACTAAATACTGTGCTAAGCAGAGGGCCTGGAAAGGTGAATCTTATACAATTCCCATGACAGCACTCACAGCTCAGTGGGGCAACAGTGAACATGCATCACCCATGTTACCATCAATCAATACTTAACTTAATAAGTGCACAATAAAAGTTAAACAAGTGCTGTGGGGTAGATAATT
The DNA here is from genome assembly GCF_048565385.1 of Saimiri boliviensis. Lineage (NCBI taxonomy): Eukaryota > Metazoa > Chordata > Mammalia > Primates > Cebidae > Saimiri > Saimiri boliviensis. Next base: position 171,573,351 of record NC_133450.1, read on the forward strand.
CTCCAGGATAGCCTGCACAGAATGATCTCATTTGATAATATTGAATGATAAACCTCAAAGTTAGAAAAATGCAAGAATCAAAACACCAAGCATATAAGGGGAGGAAAGCAGTGCCCCTATTGTCCTGTTTATTAGAATGAAGATGATTTACTCACTCGTACTCTAGAAAGAAGAGCTTTGCATTGTGTTTCTGGCAGTGATTTTTTTGGAGCCATTCAGACCTACCCAGTCTCATTTATGATCAGGATGGACCTTATAAGCGGAATCTTGAGGTTTTGTGAGGAGGTGTTCTACAGCCAGCCTTTCTGACCCACTAGGCTCTTTCACACTGTTATGGCATTTGAAATGTGGTTCGTCACAAAAGATTATGCCTTGGAGTGTTTAAATCTTTTGGTCTTCAGATGACCTCCTATCCACATACCCACCCAGAAAGTGTTTGAATTACCACCTATGATCTGGATATTAGTTGGCAGCTGGCTGAAAACAATGCTGAACTATTAAAGGAAGTTGTACAACCTTTACAAACACTACTAAAGGTGCTAGGAGGAGAGATAGGGCTGACATGTGAAACTGATAGCATTTGCTTTGCAATTTTGCTGTACAGTGAAACTGATAGCATTTGCTTTGCAATTTTACTCTCTCTCTCTCTCTCTTTCTTCCTCTCCCCCTCTCCCCTACTCCATCCTTTCTCTCTCCCTCTGATAATCTCTCCCAGCCCTTACCATGCAATCTCTTGCTCTCAACTAAAAAACGAACTGTAAAGTGATTAGAGTTATGGGAATTTTCATAGTTGAATAGAACAGCCTTGGCAAAATAGGTACAAAATGCACACAGGCAGTCTTACTGCTATTTATTAACCAAATTTGCAACTTTAAGAGTTCTCTTAGAATAGCAAAAATATGCCCTCTCCCAAAAATATACCCTCAGCTAAGCACCAGAAATCCCGAAACATTGCGAAAATATCCAAGAGTACTTGAAATGTCTAAAACTCTGGTTAAGTATAGTTCTTAGTTTTACAGCCATAGCTCTGTGTGGGTTAAAAAAGAAAATTTTCCAGGCACAGCAGCTTACATCTGTGATCCCAGCTACTCTGCTCAGGAGGCTGAGGAGGAAAGATGGCTTGAGGCCAGGAGTTTGAGACCATTATGGCATCGTAGCAAGATCCTGTCTCTAAACAAGTGTTATAAAAAGTTAGCTGGGCAGGTGGTGCATGCCTGTAGTTCCAGCTACTCTGGAGGCTGAGGTGGGAGAATGACTTGAGCCCAGAAGTTTGAGACTGCAGTGAACCATAGTCACTCCACTAGACTCCAGCTTTGGTGACACAGCAAGTTCTCTGCCTCTTAAGAAAAAAAAAGGCCTGTATAGATTAGGGAAGTGAAGAAAAAGATGTTATTTTGGAAGGTGGTGGCAGGGGCGGTGGGGGCAGTGGGTGAAAAGATGTTACTATTGAAAGAAGACCATCAGAGAAAAAATTCCCAGAAAAGTGCTGATTCCTTTAGCATCAGATGTGGGATGCTTATATTTTCCCTTGTATACTTAATTTATTTCGTCAAAAGTGCGGCTACAGTAATCCCAATCAGAACTCTTTGGTGGAAGGTCACTGAGCCCTAAAGATCTCAGAATCATAAAGAGATGAGATAAGGCAGCCTAATTCATTGCATTACTTAGTTAAGAAAAAAATCCTAGGGATAGGAGGGAGAATCCTTGCCTAGGGCGCAGTCCACTTGCCAGCTTTGATACACCTAGGAAGTCTCCATGACCCATGTCATAGAGGGCTGGGATAGAAGAAAGCTTTATAGGAAGCAACACTTCACTTTGCATTCGAGTTATTCTCCCTTCCTAAAGGGATACCTGCATTTTCAACTTCTCTTAAGTTAGATTGGCAAATAATTCCTTAAGTATAAGAAAAGGCCATGGTCAAATGTGTAAGAGGTATAAATACTCAGTAATTAATCTGCATTTGGGACTTAGCTTCTCCCTCCTGGAAGCAACCAGACTGTGAAATTATCGACTAATAATAGCTACTATTGGTTGATTTCTTACTATAGCTAGGAATTTTCTAAGCATTTTAAATACTTTTCTGCTTGTAAGGTGATGACATCTCAAATGATGAGACTTTAGGTAACCCATCAAAGATCACAGAATTAGTGTAGGGATGTAGCTGTAAGCCCAGGGGGGCGCACACTCAAGCAAGAAGCTAGGCGGTCTCCTGTAAAGACACTGAGGTCCAGAGATGCTTTTGACTTGCCCAAGGCAACTTGGTTAGCTGAATTCAAACCTGGGTCCCAATCTTTCTAAATTTTTATGCTCGTCATCTGAAATGAGCAACTTTATACACTAACCAAATGAAGAGCAGGGAACAGTTTATCACTTTATTTTTTCCAAGGAATGATGTTCCTTGATGAATTTGATTAGTTACAAAAGGTTTTATTAGGAGGCTTGGAGAACCGTAGTATCTTGGAAGTATTTTTATCATTTTCTATACACATCCCACATAGCACCTTGCTCTGAAGTCACACCTGTCTTGAAAGACTTTAAGCGGAATGGATATTTTGATGCTTCCACTATTATTATTCCCAAATGCCAGTCTAGTCATCAGAGACAAATCTTATAGCAAATTGAAAAACTTGTCATGAAATAAATCTAACTAAAATTTAGTGCACACAATTCTTAGGGATTATCAGAAATTATCAGCTATAGTTAGAAATTATTACTTAGGAATTATCAGCTATAGTTAGAAAGATTCCTGTTTAGATGTGTGTTAATTGAGTTGCCGAATTGCTGAAAAGGAATATACTCAGCTGTGTTTTCAGTGGAAGCTTTCCATGGCTCAGGCTAGGGATAATTCCTGTATTTTTGAATAAAAGCCACTTGATGGATAGAAAAACAGGTTCACAAGCTATGTTATAGAAGTATGTTACTAAAATATTTGGAAGGTGATTTCTATATCTAAACAAATTATAAATCACCATAAACAGATATTATAAAAAGTGGATAAAATAACCATGGCAAAGCATAAGAGGAATACGATTTTTTAAAAGTTTCAATCATTTTATGCTCCTTGTGTAAAACATCTGCTTCCTTTAGTGCAACTTAAACTAGAGGAGTTAACTGGCTTTGCCCACATTTTTCTCTTGTTGCCTTAAAATCTCAAGAGATGTTCTTGCTGAGGCAGTAGCCCAGGACCTGCCTTGAGGCTCAAAGTTTCAGGAGGTAAGCACAAAGCCGTCCAGGTTACATTTACATCCTAAACCTTTCAATTAGCTAAAAAGTTTTATTTAAGTTTGTGTTGGCTTTGTACTCAAAAGCAGACACGGATCCTGTTCTGCCATTCAAAAATGAATATAGAGATGATGAAACTGCTCAGTTCCTACTCATTTCCCATGACTGTGTTCAAACGGATGTGCTTAGTACTTGGTCAAGAGTAGAGCGCCTCTTCTTTCTTCTGTGCCTAGTCCAGGTCTTTGAAGCCTGGTGTCTGCAAAGTTCTGCAGTGCTGAAGCTATCGGGCAGTTTGCCACTCTGCTTCTCCACCTATCCTGTATCCTGCAAACAAGGTTATTTCTTGAGGGCTACCTTTTGTTTTAAACATCTTACAGTCATCCAAACATGGTAAAGCAATTTTGGATCATTATATAATTTTTCCACAAAATTCAATAGACTTTTATAAAATCTGTTGTGTTTGGCATTGTATTTGGCCTTAAAGAAGAAACAGAATGTATGGAACATGGTCCCCGATGAATGCAAGTATGTCTCTTGTTTACCCATAAAAAAGAAAAGGAATTACACAGATATAAGAATTGGAGCCAGGATTGCCACTCCACATCTTTAAATGGCTCACATCTGTACATCCCAGTACTTTGTGAGTCCAAGGTGGGAGGATTGCTTGAGGCCAGGAGTTTAAGAGCAACTTCAGCAACATTAAGAGACCCCCATCTCCACGAAAAAAAAATTTTTTTAGCTGGGCAAGTTAGCATGCTCATGTAGACCCAGCTACTCAGGAGGCTGAGGTGAGAGAATTATTTGAGTCCAGGAGTTCGAGGCTTCAGTGAGCTATGATCACACCAGTGCACTCCAGCCAAGATCCTGTCTCAAAAAAAGAGAAAAACAAAAACAAAACAACCACCACAACAACAAAAACATGAAAAAAGCAATTGGAATGTATCAAACGGTAGCATGTAAATAGAAGAAGGTAAATTGTGCTGTATATAAAAATGAGGTAATTTACATGATTTTTGACCATTGCAACTGTATATGTCTTTAATGTGCATAAATAAAAAGCCTCAGTTCTTTTGAATGCCTTCTTTCTTACTCATTCTGATCTTTAGCGTGTAATCCATAAAAGGCCATTGCGCCTCCATAAATCTTCTTTAATTCAAAGCATAACTCTCAGAGTTCAAAAACTGAGCAGATTAGCTATTGCTGCTCCTCACTGAAATTGTCGGTGTATAAACGTCTCCCTGGAGTCACCACTACAGTCGGCATAAAAATAAATCAAAAGTCAGCTATAACTTCCAATGATTTATCAATGAGTTTTTTAATGGTGTGTGTCTGAATTATAGCATTTTTACAAACCCTACCACCAGTTGCTATTTTCATTAGTTCATAGCATTTTTGAGTTTATGTATGTATATAAATATACATGCATACACACATGTGAATTTGCATCAATAAATTTTACATTTCATAATGACATATTCTTTGCCACTAGATCAGCTATACTATTTTTGGAAACATTACTCTCTTTCCTTGGAAATCATAACCTCTTAGTCAATCTAAATATGACTTCATAACTTTTATAGTTTTCACCCGTACTTTTGCAAAACTCAATTGTGATTGCAAAATAGCTCTGTGTGGTTAAGGAGGGAAAAAAGAGTAACTTTTCACTACATACCTTCAAAATGCTTTGAAGTTCTATTTGGGCATTGGGTTCTAGATATGTCTGATGTGTCTGTGTGCTAGTGTGAGCAGAAAATCTAAGAGGTTAAGTAAGTGAGGGTTTGTAAACTAAAACTTTAACTGTATTGCTTCTCCAGTTGCTAATTAAATTAAAGTCTAATACCTAGAACTATGCTTCCAGGATTCTCCTGACCCTGGAAAAAGATTAACATTAACTTAAAATACAGAACTGCATTAATTTTATTCATTAAGCCTAAATAATTCTCTTATAATTTGTCATTCCCCTTTAGAGGGAGAGGTCTAAAAATTCTTTTGTTAAAACACTGAGGACTTTTTCATTAAAAACATTTTATTCCATTTTAATTCTCTATTGACATGATAGTAGTATATTTTGTTTGTTTGTTTGTTTGTTTGTTTTTAGAGATGGAGTCTCGCTCTGTCTCCCAGGCTGGAGATTATTATCTCCGCCTCCCAGATTCAAGCAGTTCTCCCACCTCAGCCTCCCGGGTAGCTGGGATTACAGGTGTGTGCCACAACATCTAGCTAATTTTTTTATTTTTAGTAGAGACAAAGTTTCACCATGTTGGCCAGGCTGGTCTTGGACTCCTGATGTTAAGTGATCCACCCACATCAGACTCCCAAAGTGCTAGGATTACAGGCATGAGCCACCATGCCTAGCCAAAAGTGGTAAGATTTAAAACAAGGCTTCTTAACATTTTATATACACAAAAATCACCTGAGGATCTTGTTGAAATGCAAATACTGATTAAGAAGGTCCAGACTTGGGCCTCAGATTGTGCATTCTTAATAAGCGCTAGGTGGTTTCTAGACAACATTTGAACAACAAGATTTTTAAGTATCTAAACATGTATTACAAAGCTTCATCAATAGCATTATTTTTCTCTGACCCACAATGGCTTCCTAAAATGTGCTCACCAGGGTTCTCCTTCTGATGCCAAGTTCAGCGTGACTCACTCTTTTCTTACTTATATTAGAGGTTGTTAATCCAGAAGAATGTCTCAATAAACCTTCTTATGGACTTGGAACTGATCTAGTTCTAACTTTTCTCCACGTGTGTGTTTGTACAGACCTTAAAAATATTCTAGCAGTGCGTAGAAAACTAAAGCATGCTTTAGACACACATTTTGTGCATTTAAAAGGGTTTCATGTGACTGACTGCTGGGATTTCATCCCAAACTGCTTATACCAGGCGTCCCCAAACTACGGCCCACGGGCCACATGCGGCCCCCTGAGGCCATTTATCCGGCCCCCCGCCGCACTTCAGGAAGGGGCACCTCTTTCACTGGTGGTCAGTGAGAGGAGCACAGTATGTGGCGGCCCTCCAACAGTCTGAGGGACAGTGAACTGGCCCCCTGTGTAAAAAGTTGGGGGACGCCTGGCCTATACTGTTTCCCTAATCCCAAGCATCACAGAACTAAGAGAGGCTTCTGAATTCCTCTATACCAGAGATACTAAGACAAGGGCAATCCATTGTCTTTCAACTTCTTCTTGCACCAGGCATACATCCCTTGAGCTAGAATGAAAATTGTACATCTCGAAGGGATAAATAAATTTTTCCTACATGAGATTGAATGAGAGGGGCAGAAAGTTGAGGTCCCTTGTACCACTAACCAACAGAATTGTAAGTACTTTCAATTGGGCAGGAAGCGGGTTAGAATGATTAGCCCCATAGTAATTTGGCCATAAATGATGTATACAGACATAAAACAGGCTGAATGGGTCATGTGACATTTGCATATATTAGGTCCCTAGAGAGATGGTAGGGAAATGGTGCCAAACTGCCCAGATGAATATACTAATCACTGAATGCCAGAGAGACTGTGTGGGCCAGGGGCATAGAACAATGGTATCATAACCTCTACTATGTCGACATACTACACATATGCCACTCCTGTGCCACTAGTACCTGGTCACCTACCGGACAATGTCCAAAAAGTAGATTTCATTCAAGACAGACCTAGGGGACTAGCTCAGGTTCAGAAATGCCCCAGAGGTGTTTTTACTTGTTAAGATGTTGCATATACACGTCCAGAATGCAGACGCAGAAGAGGGCTGCTTAGATGACTTTCAAGAGTCTGGCACTGTCAGAGGCAAATCCCATAAAATATCCCGTTGTTGGAAGAAGCTAAAAGTGTATCAGTATGGCTCATTATTCACAAGTCTTTCTTGGACTAAGCTTGTACATGTTCATTCAGAGACCTCCTTTGAGATGTCTAAAGATCCAGATTCCTGAAATTTGGAAGAAACTGCACTGGGGATAAGAATTAAGGGCTCTATACTAGCAACTCCAAATCTTAGACTTGGAAGCAACATTAGAGGTCATTAGTCCAAACTGCTACTCAAAGCTGGAATATTCTTTGCCTTGGCAGATGATCACCCAGCCTCTGCTTGAACATTTCCAGAAGTCATCACCTTCTTCCACCTTGATAAAGAAAATCTCTCAGCTGCCCCAAAGTCTTCTCTGCCTCAAGTCAACAGCCCCATTCTTCCAACTTTTCTTCCCGTGACCGGTCCTTACCATCTGAATGAGTAGCAAATAATCAGGATTCTTCTAAAAATGTGACCTCCAGAACTGAGCATGGTACTCATATGACCTGACTAGTCCAGATACAGCACAACTATTGGCTGCATAGGCTGGGTGGTTGTTTTTTTTTTTTTTTAATTCATGTGCATAATGTACATTTTTTCTGCTAGCTATGACACATCTGAATTTTACAAAATTTGTAGAAAACTGAACGTCCATAGCATTTTCACATGAACAATGGTAAACTCTTCCTTATTCTCTATTAGATGATGGATTTTTCCTGAAACTTAAATTCAGTGTCTGACATGTATCTCTTTAAAGAGGCCAGCTCCTTAACTTTGGTCTGTTGTTCTGGTTGAACAGGACTGTTTTAGCTGCTCATCTCAGTGGTGTACCAGCTGCAGATTACGCAAAATAATCTCTTTGGTATCTTTAATCAAATCATTGATAAAAATGCCGATTAGACCAATCTCAAGTCTCGCATGATCTCTTTATATTAGCATTAATTCACTAGCTTATACAGACCTACCAGAGAGCCCAGCACATAGTAAGGGCTCAATAAATATTTGTGGAGTTAAATGTATAGGTTTTCACCATGTACGTATCTTTCAACTAGAATCTTATATAGCTTACATTATTCTGTCTCTCCCATAGCGCATCACCAAAAGCTATCAAATGCTTTGCTAAAATAAAGTAGTTATATAGAAGAAGTGAGCACTAGACTGAGTCAATAAAACCCACATTCCAGCGCTTGCTTGCTGAGGGCCTCAGATAATCTCTTTTGGAGTCCTTGTTTCCCCTTTGATTGAAAATGGGAATCATTTACACCTACTCTGACACTCATACTGTCATTACAAGGATCGAATGTGATAGCATACGTGAAGACAGCTGATAAATTCCTCCATCCTAACTACACAAAAATGGCTCATTATTATGTTTATCTGCTGATCTAGTGTTGTGTATGTAAAAGCAGTAAGATTAGTTTAATATCACTTGTTCTTAAGCTATGTCTGATTCTAATAATGATTGCTTTATTTTTTTAAATGCTCACATGAGACACTCAGATATAATAATTCCAGATCTGGAGTTAGTTGATATTTTATCTTCCATTGTAATTCTAATGCTAAAGCCTTTCTGCTTTTGAACCCTTCATTCCTTTTTTTTTAAAAAAAAAAATACAGGTAGTGAGGCAGACAACATGTATATAAAATTACTGAAGCAATACAAGAAAGAGCACCTTATTTCACATCTCTAATAGAGCTCATCATATGCAGTATTTGTAGCATAATGACTCTTCTATGAGATAAAATTATGTTATACCTGTAGTGGTGGGATTTGGTGTCTTCAAATAGCAGCAAGTGTCCCTACCTCCTTTGTTTCCAATCTTGCTTTAGCTTTTGAAACTCTGACTACTGGAAAATATATAGAGGTTTTAATTTGCATTTACTCAAAATATGCAACATTGTCTAATAGCAGGATTAGAATAAAAACATTTTCATCTTTCTCACTATTTTAAATTTTGTAAAATACCTTTGGCTAGATTTTTTTTCAACCAACAATATCTCCTGTTTGTCTTTAAAAGAATAGGAAAGCATAGATTATGGAAATTGTTAATAGATGAGGAGGCTTTTATAAACCCTTCCCATGCCAACTACAACTGAAAATGAAAACATAAAAACTTCATTTATATGACCTTATCACTTGAAAGTTGTGAACAATTGTGATGACCATACATCAATTATTAATAGAGATTCTATTGAAGGCCTATAATAACCAAAATGGCATCAACGTTTGCATTTCTTTCCCTCAAAAGAATAAATGTCTTTATGAAGTGAAACATAACAGAATGATTCCTTATTCCCCCTGGCCTAGATTGAATAATTTTAATCATGAACTATAATATAAATTATTGGAATGTCTTAGCATCTGCAATGAATAGATTTAATTTAATATTGCCATTAAGAAAAAACAATTTTGCTCTTCCCAATGGGCTGAAATTGGGGAAGCCAAATGCTTTTAATAAACTTGATCTTGATATGTGTAAAGATGGTGATACACCTCGGATCGAACTGGGCAACTACTCAGAAAAGTCAAATTAAAGGCAAAATTTGAAAAGAAAACTATGATTTTATAACCAGTTTTATATTAATTCCAGAGATCTGAGCAGAAAAATTCATTTATTCATACAAAACTAATTAAACCTAAATACTAGCTACAGTCTAAATTACACACTTAACAGTAGACTAGGAAGACTTTCAAATAGTTTCACAAGTTTTAACACAATGACTCATAAAATTTTAACAGACCTGTTCCATAATACGTAAATGCCCTGACATATAGAACATGGAATTCCCACTGGATTCAATACTGAGTGTGTCCGTATAATGCTTGCTGTTTAGGGGAATGCTAATTGCAATTCTCGTATCTTTTCACCAATCCAAAGGGCTGTTAGAAACTGTAAATTTAGTGTTTCACACAGGTAGGTTATCATAACAAATTATCTAGCCTAGAGACGCTGAACCTTTATGTAACTTTTCCAACACAGGAAGAATAGCTGGTGGTAGATCATAGCTTCAGCAGCTTAGAAAAGAGCAGTTGTAGAGGGGAGTACATGTTTATATTTAGCCTTATGCTTAGTTCCATCAAGACAGCTCTTAAGAGACTCCAGAGGTTTTTTTAATTATCCTGTTTAAAAGAATTCAGTGTCATAAAGCTTTGAGCAAGGTCCTTATGGGCCCATTTTCATGGAAAAACCAAGAGGCCGTGTTCAGTTAGTAAACAAGAAATATTATTTTCAGAAGCTCCAGCATGCATCCCTTCTATCTCACCTCCCAATCATGAAAATTAAAGTTCAATTTTGGCAAATTTGTATGGATACCTACAGCATGCCTGGAACTATTGTATATACTCTATAGTAAAAAACAAGATGGATAAGGTTTCTGATCTTCATCGAGCCAACATTCCATTGGAGCAGGCAGGTGGGACACATGAGAATGGAAAATGAGATAAAGAAAAAATGTTCTTGAGTGATAAAGATTTTGAAGAAAATAAAACAGGTAGAGTACCGGGGCAGTTCCTGTAGATTGGGCAGGTGGTTAGAAAGTTCTGCAAGAGGTATGGCATCTCCAACCTGAAGACAGAGTGATAGTTTACAAATGCATTTGGTTAATGTCACTCCTACCCCGAAGTGAAATAATCAAATGGCTTCTACAGTCTTTAACATGATCTGCCTGCCCTGCAAGATCTGGCTGACTCTACCTCTGCCATCTCATCTAGTACCCTTCCCCTAGGGTACTATATACCCTTGCTGGTATCACCAATTCAGTATTTGGCTCTGTGTGTCTCTTCAAGATCATAACCACAGTTGAATTTTTATGTGTGTGTGATTATTTGACTGGTATCTAAGTCCACTACTAGACTCGGAACTCCATTAAGACAGGGACCACATCTGACTTTGATCACCGCTGTATCTCCAGCACCTGGTGCAACACCTGGTACATCATAGATGCTAAATGTATGCTTTGTAACTTGTGACTGCATTAAAGAGTCCAAGAGGGAGTTGAGATGTCGTGGCACAGCAGTTCCCAAAACCAATCTGCTCTAGGATTATACAGTCTAGTAATTCTTTTCAAGAATAGTTTTTAAAAAGGTTTATTGCTCACACAGGTAAGGTATATTGATTGCCTATTCTACAAGGAATTATACTAGACACTTTAGGACATAAAAAGATGAAAATACATGGCCTCTGTCACTACAGAATTTATATCTTTAGTCTCTTCATAAGTGAGAAAACCTTAAGGTAGACCATAACAAGCATTCATTTATTTATCCAACCAATAAATATGCCAGACACTGCTCTGGGGATGTAATGGTGAGTCTAACTTTACAATTATGATCTAATGGGGAAATCAGAATTCATCAAATACTCAAACAAATACATAACTGCAACATTGATCTGTGTTATGAAGGAACACCCTCCTATGAGAATATATAGTAAGGGTTGGAAGTAGGGGCTCTGATCTATTTGGTTAGCTAGGAGACTTGAAGTCCAGGGTAGGGTTCTGGCAGAGGATATTCTAGGAAGAAATGGAAGTGAACTGGACCTTTGAAGAGATCTGTGAGGCCAGGACAGAGAGTAGAGGAATGTGGTGTATTAGTCCATTTTCATGCTACTGATAAACATATACCCAAGACTGGGCAATTTACAAAAGAAAGAGGCTTAATTGGACTCACAGTTCCATGTGGCTGGAGAGGCTTCACAATCATGGTGGAAGGCAAGGAGGAGCAAGTCACATCTTGTGTAGATGGTGGCAGGCAAAGAGAGAGCTTGTGCAGGGAAGCTCCCATTTTTAAAACCATCAGATCTCATGAGACCCATTCACTATCATGAGAACAGCACGGGGAAGACCCGCTCCCATGATTCAACCATCTCCCACAGGGTTCCTCCCTCAGCACATGGGAATTATGGGAGCTACAAGATAAGATTTGGGTGGGGACACAGAGCCAAACCATATCTTGGGGTTAGATTATATTCGACCTTTTACTTTAAAGAATAATAGGTAAATGTGTTTAAACGGATAAATCCTGCATCAAGCCAGAAGGGCAGGCCAGGGAAACAGTAAGAAGCAGGTTCAGCAGTAATAGAAATGGGGGCACCCTGGAGGGTTTGCAGAGGTCTAGATTGATTTGAAGATTGCAAATCTGAAGGAGGTTAGTGGGAAATAAGGGTAGAAGTAGAGGCTGAAGAAGATTGTGCAGGACTGTAAATGCTCAGGGAAGGGTGTGGGGCCTGCTTTAGGAGATGGTGTTCAGCCACTCCCCTCTTCCATCTCCTGCACACCTCTCTATGGCCAGTGTCAGAGAAAGGCAGGGCTCTGGATCACATCCCATGCACCTCCTCAAGCACAGCACTCTTTCCATGCTCTGCTCTTTTCCCAGTATCAGCGTCCTCTTTCTCATTCTTATCTATTTCACCTCTACTCAGTTCTTTTCTGTTCAGGGGAACATTTCATTCTGTCTCCTTCTTTACCTTGCACTACATTGGCTCCCTTTATCTCAGCAGACAAGCTTCTTCAAACAGCAGTCTGCATGGCCTCTCTGTACTTCCCCTATTGCCCAGTATGTCTCCAGCCCATTGCTGCTTTAAACTGCTCTTGCCGAGGTCACCTGTGGCCTACCTCTGTGTTGCTCAGCAGACACTTTTCAGCCCTTATTTTACTTTACCTCTCTGTAAGTAACTGATGCTGCTGATTCTTCCCTCCACCTGGAAAATCCCTCTTTAGTTTCCAGAACCACATCTTTTTTTCTCAGCCATCTTCATGGAATCCTTTCTCCTACACTATATTATTCAGCATTCCCTGGAAGCAGACTCTGAGATGGAGAGCTTCCTGCAAAAATGTTTCTTGGGGAGTGCCCTTGGGAGATACACCTGTAAGGAAGTCAGGAAGGCAGGAGCAGTAGGTGGAGGGAAAAGCTGACCCACCCTAAGGGAAACTCTAGAGCTAGAGTAATCCTTCAGAATTGTCCCAAATTGCAGCCGGGGGCGTGGCCTTCTTATCTGGGCATCAGCCAGTCATTGGCTGTGGGTCACCATTGGAATGGTTGTAAACTTGGGCAAGGCAATTCTCGGTGGCTAAGGGGGATTCACAAGGAGGGGCACGCTCTGCATATCAAAGCTGAACTCACTATCACCACTCCAGCCCTGGTGCGATTCCTCAATAGCAGCACCAGCATCCACCCAGCTGGGCTGCCAGAGCAGTTTTCTTCTCCTCTCCATGTCCGGTGTCCAAGTAGTCACCGTGGCCTGTAAATTTTACATTATTCACGTATCTTGTATTCAACCCCTTTTCTCCATTCCCAATGCTGCTAGTTTGGTTCAGGGTCTGATTTGTCCCTCGAATTTCTCCCAATGAGACACCTTCCAGTTAAGACAGACTGCAATCTGTTACTCTGTTTTGCACCATGGTTAAAATCCTTAACTGCCCTGGGGCCAAGTCTGAACTCCTCTCCTGACCTGCCTCCCTGACCTCCCCTGCCACCTCCCCGTCTGAATTTTTTTGAGCTTGCTGCTAGCTAACCTAGGCTTTCTAGGGAATAAGTTACAGAGATAACTTTTGAGAGTTAAGGAAAGCGACCCACAAAACTCAATCACATTATATTTTGGCATTGATTTCTTCTCAGTGACAAACAAAGCCATTGACCCAGACCAGTGATAAGGCATCTCATTAAATACCAGCATTAATCCCAGGAGATCACATGACCTTTTGAGCTGCCCAGCTTTGGCAAGAATACAGCCCCTGCCTGCTTCGCTGGGCTAATCTGAGACAGAAAGTTGCCACTAAATCCTGATTAAGCATGACTTATGCCCCCAGCTGTTAACACTGGTACACTCACGGTGCCAAGACCAGGCTCCATTCGCCGGGCACTTATACACCTCTGTCTGCTAATGCCCGCTGCTGCTGCTGCCTGCTGGAATGGGAAGGAGAGGATCACGGTCACCCCTGAGTCAGTGAGAAGCCAGGGAACTTTCGCTAACGTGTGCCTTATGGTGGTATGCTGGGCTTTGTTTATTCTCTGCATCAGGCCAGATAACATCAAGCAGAAATCTGAAGTCTCTTCGTTGGCATTATGTGATCTGCACGCATACTCTGCACGTTTCTAGTCTTAATCATAGGAAGAGAAGGGGGTGGGGGGAGATGGAGAAAAAAATTAGGATAGGAATGGTAAGAGAAATAGAGGGAGAGAAAGACTATCAACCGAAGTTGTTATTTTTGAAAAATAACTTCTGGTGAAAATGGAGCTCCTCTCTGGAAAGCACAGGCCAGTTTTGCTTTCAGAGTAGGGAGCCCGCTTTTTGATCTTTTGCTAAGTCCCCAACAGCGTCAGGGCAGCCACCCCCACGGACAGCTGAAGGCGGCCTCCCAGCCCCTCGGGCGGCCAGGGATGTTTTGCTTTGGTGTCAGCAGGACCTGAAGGCAGTATTTTGGAACCAAGGCTGGCTTCCTCCTCCTCTCTCCGGCCCCATCCCCTCGCTCGGGTTTCAAGCGTGTCCCTTCCGCACTGCCCTCTTGCATTCGCTTTCTTCTGGAGCTCGTGAATGTTACCCTAGAGGGGGCTGCAGCACCGCTGGCTTCCTCCTCGCCGCCACCATTTGCTGTTGTTGGCTGCGACTCCGGTGCCCGGCGCCAGCTCCTCGGCAGCCAGTGAGGACCCTGCGCTCGGCTTACCCAAACAGACGAGCCGGCGCAGAGTCTGCACAGCCCGGCAGCCCCTCTGTCTCACCCCCGCAATTCCGAGCACGGAGACGCTCACTGCAGCGTCACATGTCCCCAAGTGCGCACGGGGTCCGCCGCACCCAGGCACTGCGGCCTCAATTCGCACCGGCCTAGTTCTGGTCCCGAGCCTTCGCCTCCCACCCGCATTTACGCACACTCCCCTGCTGCCCACGATGGGTTGTTGGCAGGTTTTTTCTTTTTTCTTTTCCTTTTATTTTCAAAGGATCCATATTGGTTTTCTGCAAAATTTCTTTGCAAGCTTCCTGGACATTGCATTCCGAAAGCATCTTACGAAACACAGTGTCGTCTTCACTGGGTCATGACTGCCCTGCCAGGGACTTGTATGTCCTGCATTCGCAAATTCCAAGTCCCTCAGGCAACGTGGTCTAGAAACAAATCACCCCTGGTACGTTTGTCTTCATTTTCCTTTAATGCTTTCCAGTTAAGGCAGTAAAGAACAGATAACACTGCAACACTGAATTTACTCATTGGTATTCCTTACTGAGGATACTCAGGTTTTGGAAATATATAGTAGATATCAGTAAATGACAAATATCATTATAATAGCCAACAACACTTTTAAAAATTAAGGACTTACAATTGTGTTTTGTTCACGGCTGTATTCTCAGACTAATGTAGTACCTGGCTCTTGTATACTTTATCTATATGTGTGTGTGTGTGTGTGTGTGTGTGTGTGTGTGTGTGTGTGTATGTATATATATACTTTTAATTCAAAGTCAAATACTTCTCTTTTATAAGTAGGCTTCCCTTAAAAAATACCCCAATTTTAATATAATGCACATCATTTGCATCATATTAAATGTTGCAAATAACAAATGGTAACACTGGAGGAATGTCAGGCAAGGTGCTAGGCACTTTATATTACTATCCCGTTTCATCTTCATACAGCCATTTGATAGATGACAAAAGGATACTTCATGTGTCCATGGTCATATACTTAGAAAGTAGATGAGCCCTGATCCCTCGTGTGGTCTGAGCCTAAGTTTTTAATCTACAGTACACTACTTCATACCATCCAGCAACTTACTATTTGTATTAAATTTTAAATTTGTACTCAATTTGAAATCTTCCTCAAACCCCCAGAGATATTTCACTGTAGTGCTGGCTAGCTAACTACTGCAGACCCTGATTAAAATTCTCTTAAAATGTATTTATTATGTTTCTGGTAATACTCTCAGGTATGCTTCTTGTATTCGTCTTCTTGATCACGCTCTTACACATACAGCAGTTCTGCTATGGTACGATATGCATTTCTGGAAAACACTTTGCATCCTAGGAAACACACAATAGAACCAGACTCATGAGAAAATTAGATTGAGGCAGACCCCTTCAATACCTATGCAACTTTGTGAACAGAACACCCACAAAAACAACAAATCTGTAAAATCACTAGCACAGTTTAAAAGATGTGTTAGGTTTCTATAAATACTACTGTAAAAATAGGACTCTATTTTAAAACGTAAAAGTTTAACGGCAGGTGCGGTGAAGACAGGCTGAGACTCATAGTGCAAAGGACAAAATGCACAAAGATGGAGAAACCATCAGCAAGCACTTCCTGGAAGAGCACGTGGCCTCACAGTGAGAGGAAGGAGATGGGCACGTGGGCGCGGTGCACAGTGCTGTGGTCCTCCACAGCCGGCTGCGTGCAGGGGTGCTAGTACACCTCTTGTACAGCAAGCGCTGGGAAGCTGTGTATCAACCAAACATTTTCCTTATGATTGTGACAGCATTTCTCTACCATTTATATGTACCATTCTGCAGTGGAGGAGCATGTGTTATGCAGCGAGACTCTTTCTCTCCAAAGAGGGTACTTTTTATAGGGGCAAGGAATATATCCTTTCCTTATCTCCAGTGCTTAGCATTTTCCGTATTCCCGGTGCCTGGCACTTACTAACTTTTCAAACCGTGTTAGTTTGCACTTGCCTTTCTCAGGGAAGAAGATACACATGTCCATGTACATATTACTCCTTATATAGCAGTGTGTGTATTTTACCATTATGTACCCGTCTCTGACGTCTCTTTGGGCCCATGCTTCAGACGGCATAAAAGAATTGTCAGTCATGTCATTTTCCTATATACCCTTTAGCTTCTCATTTTGTATGTAGCATCACTTGAAATCAATGTTTCAAATCATGACAGGATGTATTTCCTATCAGAACTATAGGCGACTTATAAGAGACTATGGTTTGAATTTTGAATCATTGTTCATCTGTCCACCCATCCATCTACTCTTTCTTTTTTTTTCTTTTTTCTTTTCTTTTTCTTTTTTTTTTTTTTTTTTTTTTTTTTGAGACAGAGTTTCGCTCTTGTTACCCAGGCTGGAGTGCAATGGCGCGATCTCGGCTCACCGCAACCTCCGCCTCCTGGGTTCAGGCAATTCTCCTGCCTCAGCCTCCTGAGTAGCTGGGATTACAGGCACGCACCACCACGCCCAGCTAGTTTTTTGTATTTTTAGTAGAGACGGGGTTTCACCATGTGGACCAGGATGGTCTCGATCTCTCGACCTCTTGATCCACCCACCTCAGCCTCCCAAAGTGCTGGGATTACAGGCTTGAGCCACCGCGCCTGGCTCATCTACTCTTTCAGTAAGCACAAGACACTGCCACAGTCAGCATCTAGGATGCAGTAATTGGCCTAACAGCCCTACTTTACGGAAAGTATTTTAGGTTAAATTATTAGGTAACAAAAAATATTTTAGTAAACACTAGACTGTATCAGATATACACATGTATATATCATATATACATGTATATTTGCTTTTAATTCAAACTCAAATGCTTCTTTTTTATAAGTAGGCTTTCCTTTAAAAAAAAACCCAATTGTAATATGATGCATATCGTTTTGAAGAGATTATCATATTTAAGGGTCATTTACTTTTTCCAGTGATTATTATTGAGATATGAAAGCAGAGAGGGGGAAATTAAGAGACTTATTTTTACTTACCAGACCACCAGAAATTTCTTGACTTCAAAATCTATTTGGTTTAGCTATTAATATTTTAGCAGATAGCTTAATCTTTTGTACTGATTCATGTTACAACATAGATGAATCCTGAAAACATTTTGCTAAGTGAAAGAACTGAGACGTAAAAGGGCACATATTGTATTATTCCATTTGTAGTTAATGTTCAAAATAATCAAACTCATAGATATAAAAAGTAGATTAGTAGCTGTCAGGGGCTGGGAGTTGGGAGAGGAATGGGGTTTCTTTTTGAAGTAATAAGAATGTTCTGGAATTAGTGATGATGGCCGTACAATCTTACAGTCGAAACCACTGTGTTGTACACTTTAATTCACTCACAAAAAAAGTGAATTTTATGGAATATGAAATTGTATCTCAATTTTATAAAGGAAAGAAAATGCTGACTCCATTCATTCTTCTAATAGCTGAACATCTTTGGGGAAATCCAGACTACTGAGAGATTTGTGTGGGCTGGTAAATATTAGTTCTTAGTCACAAGGCTGCTATACATGTTTTACTTCTAATCAGTTTTAAAATAAGACAGGATTTCAGAGCCAATGTTTTTTTTTTTTCTGTTGGGGATAGAAAGGAAGATCTGGGAAATTCACCATGGACTGCCATAGGAGGGAAAAGAATTCACTACAGAAAATACAAACAAAGCTAAAGCCTCATGTGTAATGTCAGAAGATGAAGAATGGCATGATGCCTCTTCAAAGACCTGCTGAGTTTGTAAAAGGAATCCATTTTTTTTCTATTATAGGAGATGCTAAGAAGACAAAAACCTTATATATGTGTGTCCCAGGAGGCAGAGAGTGTAATGATCTCAGTCTGGGAGGGATAACATTTTGAAATACAGTTTCTCCAAATGGTTGTACATAAAGCTTTGAGCTATGTTACCTGGAACAAAAGGTCCTCAGTTCAATTTTTAACTAAGTATTCGGTGCTGCACAAATATTTAAAAGGCAAAAGATATGTAATAATAATCATAAGTATGAATGCCAAATGAAAATCCAAATCCACTAAATGGCTACTTTGGGATGGCTGGATGATAATGGGTATTATGCTAACACATATACCAACTGCGAGTAAAAGTTTTGGCTATAGAAGAGCAGCTGGTTTTTCATTATGACCTGTGTATTAAAAGTTTCCTCTCCTTTAACCTCTTCATTGATGAAACTCAAAATATCTTCTGAAGACAAATGAGAGCTTTATTCTGAAAGATCCATTGTATCAAAGAGTTTGTTTTAAACTTTAAAGGCAATGTTATACATCAAAGTAACTTAGGGTATGTTATAAATGTATTTTTATCTACATAGCAGACTCCAGTCTTCTATTTTCCTGTAGTAAGATTTCCAAAGTTTGAGGAAAATTTCAGAGAGAGAGAGAGAGAGAGAGAGAGAGAGAGAGAGAAATGACTTTCATTCTCTAACATTTTGCAGGTGTTTATTAAGAGGATTAACATGGACTTGTAAAGGTTAAGTCCTGTCTTCTATGCAGACTTTCAAAAGGAGTTATTAAAATTTAAAGCCGGGAGGCACTGGCTTTTCAAATGACTCTGCAAACAAGCAGCTCAGTTGGATGTATGGTTTGCTGTCTTCAAAAAGAAGGGAAAAAAATCATAAGTTCTCAATTTAGTTGTATATTTCTTTAAGATTTATTGAATCTCTCAAATGTGCTGAATACTTGCTTTTATAGTCTCAGATGATATTGACTACAGGATTTCAAAATGAATTTAGTAACTTATCTTTAGCTGCTATGATATGAAGAAGAACCTGACAGATTTGTCTTTAATCATGAAACTTTTTAAGAAGATGGATCTCCTGACAGGTGGCTTTGCTGTCGTGCATAGACTGGGTAGTAAAAGGGAGCGCCACCTAGTGGTCTAAATGTCATTTGGTCGGTGCTGCCCTCCAGGGGAGAGCAGGGCTAAGGAAAAACGACTAGGAATTAAACTTCTCTGCCTTCTGTGACCTGCCACAGATCAGCACAGTACCTGGTTTTTATAGCACAGAGTGATGGTTCCGGCTCCCTCCATGCCAGCACCTCCCTAGTCAGAACGGGTGTTAAACTGTGTCTTCACAAGCCTGTGCTTGCAGTTTCTAGCTTTGCCATTGCCACTGCCATCTGCTTAAAATGAAGGCTTTGGGAGCCTGGATATACTTCTTTCCAAATGGCCAGTCATAGAAGGCTTTGAAAATCTGGTCTTTGATGTATTTTATAGGGATAAGGAGCCGTATATTAAAGTGAGCTCTGCTGCACACACTAGGCCACGTAACTGGGTCAGTACTAAAGTTGTAATTTCATCTTCAGTTTTCGAGAAGCTTAACTGTTCTAGCTTTCCTGTTGCTGATGACATCATAGGAAGTCACTGATGAGCTGACAACCTTTTATGATCTAGCTGAGGATACATTACTTTTTGTCTTTCTCCTTCAGTGTGTAATGAATACCAGTGCTTACATAAATGTTAAAGAATTATCTGCAGGAGAAAACTGAACCTTCTCAGTAAGCCAGCAGTGGATTAAAAGGCAGAGCTAGTGAGGTATTCTTCTCAGGGTTTTATCTTTTGCTTTTTAGTAAGCCATGAGAGTTACAGGTATAGAACTCATTCATTGTTGGAAGACAGAAAGTGGAGGGAGTGTTTCTATGAAGATGAATATTGGAGATTATAAGAAAGAAAATGACTTCATAAATCAGTTCAGGGTGAATGAAAGGTTTGGATAGTTTGCAGTCCTTTTTCAGTGTAGGTATGAACTGTACTGATTTTTAGTTTCTCCACAAAGATGTGAAGAAATCTGCTGTATGCTTGTGGCCCAGCTCATGGATTCAGTGTACATGGCTTATTGCTCTCTATTGTTAAAGGGGGAAAATCATCTTAGATGAGAAAAGCTAGGGCTTTCTCTGTACATGGACTATAACATCTTGTCAGCATGCATTTGAATAGATTGTCTGTGTATGTCACAAACAGAAACGAATCTAAATTATACAGTAGTAAACCATTTTTTTATTAATTGATGAAATTGTGAAGTATAAGTACCTGTGATGGAGATCATTTTGTGTTCTAATGACATAGATGTAGATTATATTCACATATAGGTAAGAACAACAAATATGTTATTAGCGTCTACTGTAACAATGATACTGTTCTAGTATGAGTCAGAAGTTATTTTACTTGAGGATAAAATAGACCAAATAATGCTTGCAGGGTTTGCTATGATATCTAGTATGTGTGAGAATGGCTTTGTGGTTTTAGAGAATTCTTAGAATCTTTTTTTTTTTTTTTTTTTGTGTGTGTGTGTGTGTGTGTGTGTGTGTGTGTGTGTGTATGCAGTGAATGAGGGAAGAAAAATTATTGAGAACCTACTAAGAGTGAGGCATTGTGCTGGGTGCTTTGCAAATGCCATCTTATTTAATCCTCACATTGATCTTTTGAGCTAGTGGGTAATATGTTCCTTTCATGGATGAGGCAGTTAGAGCTCAGAGAGACTAACGAACTTGCCTAAATGGTGGATATGGGATTCGAACTTAGGTCTTTCTGATTTCAAAATTCATGGTTCTCCAACATTGACTTACATGTGAACAAAGAAAAAAATGTGCATTATGTATATGTCACATTCCACTAGACTCTACTAGTTTGAATTTTAGCCTATAATGATAAAAATGTAAGCCTTGAAAATTGGCCTCAAGCAGATCCTCAGTATTTCACCGGTACATGCCATTGTTTCTTTGTAAGACTATTCCACTCCTTGAGAAAAGGTTTATGTCTTTTGCTTTACCTTAAGCAATTGGTAAAAGGAAAACAGATGCAGATAATAATGGTAGTATGAGTTAAGGCCAAAGGGATGGCACACAAGCATGGGGGTAGGACAACATCCTTAAAACTTTTGTTCAAGTGCAGAAGTGTCGTATTTAATGTCTTTCCTTGATTAAAAGAAATATGTCTATGAAGCTTGCCAAGAGACTAATAATAGATGCAACCGCTAACACTGTTGAGCACTTAATTTGTTCCAGGCCCTTCTTTAAGTCCTTAGCATGCCTTTTTTAATTTTCCCCCAATAATCTAGTATTTGGTAGGCACTATGATTACCCTCATTTCACAGGTGAGAAAACTGAAGGAGAGCTTCGGTAACTTACTTGCCTAAGGTCAAATACAATGTTACGGATTCAGGATTCAAGCCAGTCAGTTAAACTCCAAAGCTCAAGTTCTTAAACACTGTGATATACTCTTCAGTACAGTAAATGTATACATTGATTTTCCTTGGAGCGGATGGTTCCTCCTCAAGAAGTTTGAAATTCTACTAGATGTTTTGACAGTAATAACCAGTTTCTCTCTTCACTATCTCTGTTTTGCCACCCCTAAAAGTACAACCTTTGGTTCCAGAGCTAACCAATCTGTCACTACCATTAAGCATCAATATACGTTTTATCCTTGGGGAAAAATTAAGATCATTGATACTGAACTCTTTGACCTTACTTGTTTAATGCAAAAATAAATTGAACCTTGAACTTGATAAGACAAAATCTTTATAGTTCACCTACATTATTAAATATAAAAATGATACCCTTGTGGTATATCTTTTAATCACAGTATATTTAAGAGTTCTTCAATACCCCATATTTACAAAATGGGTAGTTAACAGTGACATTTGGTATTTGCATTATTCTATGGTTTCAAAGTGTTGTCATTCCAGTTTATCGATGGGAAAACTGAAGACTTAAAAATATTTGCTATAAACAAAGAGTATACCAAATGTATAACAAAAAAGAAAATACTAGCCAAGACTTACATAGAAAATGCTGAAAGTATTTGATTCCCTACTTGACTGAAGACATCTTGAAAAACTTTTAGCATCAGTTCAATCTTCATAAAACATCTTTAGTTGACCTTTATTTGCATGTATTTAGAAAATCCAATTCTTTAAACCTGCATTTAGTCCTTGTTATGTGAAAAAAATTATAATTATCAGAATGATCAGAATAATATACTAAAAATAATAAGGAGCTAGTAGTGACTGTATATAGAATACTGTAACAAATGTTTGTAAACATTTTTACATTTAATCCTTATAGTTACCTTATCATATAGGTATTTCTCCCCTATTTTATAGAATAAACTGTGGTTCATGAAGACTAATAACCTGCTTAAGACCATATAACTAGGAAGTGATGGACCCAGAGTTTGATTCCAGATCCGATCCTAGAACCCAAGATTACTTCCTATATTGAACAACATTCACATTAGCTCAATTGTGTGATTATCTCTAGCAGGAAGGTAGAGGTGTAAATGTCTTAAAGAGTAGGGAAAGGAAAAAATTAACTCCACAGTGATCTTCCAGAATTGACCTTCCAGAAACTCTACATATGGGCTTAAGTCTAAGATGAAAACTAAATCTCACTCCCAAATTCTCCACAGGATGATATGCCTGGGGGGAAAAATGTTGACATAAATATTAGTCTAGGTTCGTGTTGGTACACTTGGTTTTCTCAAAGCATTTAAAGGCGTGAACTAAAAATGTTTTGCTACTCTAAATTTATTTTTCTTTCTTTAAAATGCAAAAATAAGCAGGTCTGGGTTTTATTGATTTTCTTTTGAGAGATATATATATATGTATGTATTTACTGTACTTTAGGTTCTGGGGTACATGTGCAGATCAGGTAGGATTATTGCATAGGTACACACATGGCAATGTGGTTTGCTGCCTCCATCCCCGCCCCGTCACCTGTATCTGGCACTTCTCCCCATGGTAGGGAGGTTGGGGAGGGATAACATAGGGTTTTATTGATTTTCAAATCAGTTATAATTCTACCGAATTATAAAAAGTATCACAAAATATCAACCAGCAAGGATGGTGGGGCAGGCAACGGGGCTGACATGTTTATTGTAACATGAATGTGCAGAAACTGGACCATACCGCAGGCCAAATGGGTCCATTCCAAGTCAATCTTTTAAAGCATCTTGAGGTAAACAAGGCATATCAGTCCTAGAACAAAACAGAATCAGCAAAGCCTTTGACATGTATCTTCACAGAGACAAAATGCATCTGGGTGCAAACACGTTTTTCTCAACACGTTCTTACCTATGTCATCTAAAACATAGTACTCTTGAACTTTAGGGTAATACTGCTTGTCTTAGAACAGAATTAGGCCTACCTTGGACCATATCCAAAGAGAAGGTTTAGTTTCAAAAGTACCTTGAAAGGAGTTCATTGTAACGTGACTTCCTATAAAGGCAGTCGGGAGTGTGGACTGAAGACAGTTTTGACGGGTAAAACTTGCTTTAAAATTTCAAATTAACATGAACATTGTTCTTCAAACTAAACTTTCCTTGTGCTGGAAGGTGGTGAGATAATCACAAAATGTGGGTCACATAGTCACGATGCGGGTTGTTTACATAGTTTTTGACTAGTTTGGAACAATGGTAGTAGAGAGTGTTTTGAACTCTGTTTACCACAAGTAACAAAATCAAAATAAATATTCAGCTGGCTTCATAATGAAGCAAATATTTTCTGCATTATATAGTAATGAAAGTCAGTGTGCATGGTAAATAAAGTTTGCTCAAGGGCTCCATGAGAAAAAGCCAAATGCCGAATGACAGCCAGAATTCCACTACAGAGCAAGGAGGGCTTGGAAATGTGTCACATTCCCTGAAGCTGAATGTTGCAGCGTGTTTGGTTTGGTGCTTGCTTTATTTTGTAGAAAGGGGAAAGTGTACAGTGCTGGTAGGACTGGCTTCATGCCCTTGGTGTCATTACTCATTGAAATAATGGGGAAAATGAGGGCCAAACCTGAGAGGCAGAGGGAGGGAGGGAGGGAGACTTCACAAAGACCTCAGTTCAGTGTTTAAAAGGAAGGGGCAAAAATAGAACCACTAAAAGAAAGAAAAGCAATGTCATTGTCCTGGATAGGGGAATCAGGCTGTTAGAGTCACCTGATGCAAAACAAAAATGTCTCGCAATTGTAAGTGTGTGTTTGGAGGCTTGGCAGGACGCACACTGCTAAGGAGTCCTCAGGGAGCTCTTTGCTAGACCCTCTCTGAATGTCTATTGCTGTTCATTCTTTCTTGAAATAGAGTACCTTCCTCTGGAGAGTCTTATACGCCTCTCTGCCAAATGAGTTTGCTTCCTTTCTCTATATGCATGCCCCTCAGGGGCCTGATGACAGGAGCTCTTTGAATGCAGAATGGCCCAAACTTTGATGTATAAAAAATTGCAGGTGTCGAGTACACATGGTTGTGCATTTGTGGGATGTGAGCAATTCGGTTTGGTTTATGGGTTTCAGTCCAAAGCTTTGAAAACTTTGGAAAACACTTTTCAAGACTCCACCAAAACAAGAGATTTGTGTGGGTGCTGGAGGCCTCTCTCTTTCTCTCTCTCTGTCATAAAGTATTTGCCCAGAAAACAAGAGAGAACAAAAATCAATTAATAAACAAAACCCCAAGCCTCAATAACAGATTCTTTTATACATTTATGAATACCCAGTTAAGAACCACTCTGGCTGTTTCATTCTTTTATATTGCTTTTGTTGAGCTGCTCAGGAAGAATGTCAAGGACGAGGCTTGGAGAAAGAAGTTTGGCATGGACAGTCAAGGGTCTGCTGCCAGCCAGCCAATGTGGGAAGGACACAGGAGACTGGATAAGCAAGCCAGCCACTTGGTGTCAAGGGAAAATTATTGCTATTGTAACCACAAACTGAGAAGCTTGAATCTAGGACAATGAGATCAGGGCCAAATGTCACAACCGCCAGGGAGAAAAGGGAAAGAATTATAAAGGTCATGACCCACCTTTCCAAATTTTTACTTTTAAACCCCTAAAAGAATTTAGAAAATATCTACCACAGCCACATTTGTAAGTTGGCATTTAAAATTCATCCTAAGTTGAAATGTTACAAAGGAAGTTATATCTGGAAAATCATAAATATTAATTGTAAACGTTTCTATTGGAAACTAAATACCATGCCAGTTAGATACTCAGTTATCCATTAGAGTAAATATATTGGACATTTATCTCGTTTTCTTTTCTCTTCAGACTCATGCTACCAAAATGTAATATGTTTTATAATTGAAAGTTGTCCCCTGTCTGCAAAATAAAAAAGAACCAAAAGTATGGCCAACCAATTATACCTTATTGCAAAAAAAAAAAATATATAAAAAATAAAATTTAATTTAAAATTTTTTTAATTTTAAAGTTTAATTTTTTAAATGTTTTATGATTACAAGGCTCCAAGGTTTAAAATGTATTTGAGTGATGAGTAATTATATAATATTATTTCAAGCATTATTAATATCAAGTAATAGCACAAATAATATAAATGTTGTTAAGTAATATGCTTTATTGAAAATACTTCTGTAAATAAAATATGTGGGGGTTTTCTTTTTTCTTAAGTAGTTCATCAGTGGATAAACATTTATTGCCAGACACAGTTAATCATAAATCCTTTATTTAAATTTCACATTTATTCATGTGAGTGCTAAAGAACACAGATTATATAAGAAAACATGAGTTGGGGGGATTTAGGGAGCTAAATCTAAAAATCTAAATAGCTTGACTTGTAAAATGATATGTAAAACAGTCATTAGAGCCAACACAGTCATACAGCCATTTTCCTCCTCACTTTCTGGAATGTGTAATACCAAAGGGCTTTACCAAGACTTAACAAATGACTATTAATTATATCTGTTGCTTTTTCTCTTAGATGAAGCTTAACTTAATATATTCAGAAATAGGATAATTGAAATATAGTTAATATATTATTGGCAATACAATTTATTTTGATAAAATGATATTATCACATCCTGTGTTTTAAATATACTGTTTCCAAAGCTTTATAATTGCAAAAACACATAGCAGATAAAGGACTTGTGTCCAGATATAGAAAGACTTCTCACAACTCAGTAATAAGAAAATAACTCAATAAAAATTAGACAAAAGATCTAAACAGACAATAGATACGGATAATAGATAGAGGTGTCAAATTAGCACATGAAAAGCTTTTTTAACATTAGTCATTAGGCAAATGCACAGTAAAACCACAGTGATATACTACTACATACCTAGCAGAATGGCTGGCATTTTAAAAACTAACAGTACCAACTGCTGGCAAAGGTGCAGAAAAACTCTCTGACGTGATAGTGAGAATGCAAAATGGGAGAGGGCTTTAGAAAATAGGTTGGCAGTTGCTTACTTTAAGTTAAATATACACTTAGCAGAAAATTCAGCAATCCCATTCCTAGGTATTTTTACAAGAGAACGAAAAGATTTATCCATGCAAATGTATGTACAGGAATGTTTACAATAGCTTTATTCATAATCACCCAAAACTGGAGGCAACCAAATGTCCATTAACTAGCAAATAGGGAGGCAAATTATGGCACATCCATACAATGAATGGATATTCTGTGATAAAAAGTGGTGCGGACAGATCACAAGACACAAGGGAATTTCACGGAGTGACGGAAATATTCTATATCTTGATTGCTGTGGTGGTTATAGGATTGTATATATTTGTCAAAACTCATAAAATTGAGTGCCCAAAATGGGTAGATTTTATTGTATTCAACTTATACCTCAATAAACTTGATGTTTTGTTTTTTACACACACACACACACACACACACACACACACACTTTGTAGCTCCAGATTTATCTCACTAAAGTAATGAAGAAATATTTGCCATATAAGTAAATCAGCAAAGTCAGTCAGGAAAAGGTCAATTTTATCTTTTAGCTGAAATGGATGTGTTAATGCTTAGCTGTGTGAAAACCATATCTCCCTTT
The DNA here is from genome assembly GCF_048565385.1 of Saimiri boliviensis. NCBI lineage: Eukaryota > Metazoa > Chordata > Mammalia > Primates > Cebidae > Saimiri > Saimiri boliviensis. Next base: position 171,600,821 of record NC_133450.1, read on the forward strand.
AATTCTAGGACCAGATTCATATGTACATACATACAAATAGTATGTATATATGTGCACATGTATATACACACACACACCACATAGAACTTTTTTGTGACTCAGATAAAGTAAGGTGATCCCCTTTACCAAACTTACCAAACTCTCTTTTCTTTGCTGTCACTGGACAGCCTCTGAAGTGATTCATTAATTGACAATAGTCGAGTGAATAGAAGAGGCAATATGGTTCAACAAAAAATGTTATCATTTCCACTGTCCACTCTGCAGTACATCTGGATTCAGAATATCATTACAGTATCCTGTTTCTAAAGTCATGCTTTGTCTTTACAAAAAATTGTGCTAAACAGGGAAAGACAAGAACTTTAGTCTGGGTTTATTTATGGTGCTTTAATCAAAGGAGGTTTCACTCAAACCAGTATTTTGAATCATTCATTTGCTTGGGATCCTGAGTTTTATACCCAAGGGTAAGACACCAAGGTAAGGTTCAGGTACTTTTGAAAAGTCAAAGAAACGTGCTATAAAAAGGTGGACTGGCATAGGGAACCATCAGCACACCACAATTGCATGTGCATTCTCCTGCCGTTCAGTTTGAGAAAAAGCATTTTGTCAAGGCTGAGAATATTCTTTCCCTTGAAACTATCATGTTTGCATACTCAGTGAAAAGATGTTGGGTACCTCTGTGCATACCTCAACATAAAGACCATACTACTATATCAGTTTTTATGGTAAGAGCGCCACATAAGATAACCTGCTGTCATTTTTTAATGTAGCTTATAATTAGTTTAGACATGATTTTATGTCTACAATTGCCATATGACTTTACACCTGCCAAATTGAACACAGCTTTACCTGTCTAAACGAGGTTATTTGTGTGTACCTGTATTATAGCCATGTGAATGGACAGAAGAGAACAAATATGTTGCTGGAACCATTATTTGAGCAACTTTCAGAAAAGCTATTGCCACTTACATAAGTATTAGCTTAAAATGTGTATTACTCAACCAGCTCTTGTTGAGTAAATTTGCTTGTTTATCTGGCTACCCCGGAAATGAAAGCTTAAAAATTTCAGCTCCATGTGTTACTAATTTACTCCATCTGACCTCATTGTTTTATTGCATAAAGTTCTTCTTCAAGCCTGAAAAGGATGGAGAATGTCTTAGTCCATTTTGTGTTACTATAACTGAACACTACAGACTACATAATTTATAATGAACAGATTTATTTCTTACAGTTCTAGAGGCTGGGAAGTCCAAGATTGAGGGGCCCACACCTGGCAAGGGCTCTCACATTGCATGGTGGAAGGTGGAAGGGCAAGAGAGGATGAGAGTGAGAGAGCAAGAGAGGTTCAAGCTCCCTTTTGTAACAAATTTACTCTCAAGATAATGAGCCCACTTTTATGATAATAGCATTAATCCATTCACAAGGGCAGAACCTTCATGACCTAATCACCTCTTAAAACTTCAGCCTCGGCCGGGCGCGGTGGCTCAAGCCTGTAATCCCAGCACTTTGGGAGGCCGAGGCGGGTAGATCATGAGGTCAAGAGATCGAGACCATCCTGGTCAACATGGTGAAACCCCGTCTCTACTAAAAATACAAAGAATTAGCTGGGCATGGTGGCACGTGCCTGTAATCCCAGCTACTCAGGAGGCTGAGACAGGAGAATTGCCTGAACCCAGAAGGCGGAGGTTACGGTGAGCCAAGATCGCGCCATTGCACTCCAGCCTGGGTAACAAGAGCGAAACTCTGTCTCAAAAAAAAAAAAAAAAAAAAAAAATTCAGCCTCTCAACACTGTTGCACTGGGGTTGACTTTCCAAAACATGAACTTGGAGGAACACATTCAAACCATAGTATTCTGCCACTAATCCCCAAAATTCACTTCCTTCTCACATGCAAAATACGTTCATTCCATTCCAATAGTTTCAAAAGTCTTAACTTACTCCAGAACCAACTCAAAAGTCCAAAGCCCAAAGTCTAATCTAAATCAGATATAGGTGAGATTCAAGGCATTTTTCATCCTGAGTCAAATTTCTTTCTAGCTATGAGCCTCTGAAACAAAAGTTATCTACTTCCAAAATGCAGTGGTGGATAGGCATAAGATAGACATTTCCGTTATGAAAGAAATAAATAGGCAAGAAGAAAGGGGTAACTGCCCCCAAGTAAGTCTAAAACCCAACAGGGAAAACACCATTAGGTCTTCAAGCTGGAAAATAATATTTTATTCCACGTCCCACATCCTGGGAACAATAGGGTAGAGGTTGGGCCCCCATGACCTCAGGCAGCCTAATGCCTATGGCTTTGCTAGTCTTAGTCCACCAGCAGCTCACATAGGTTGGAGCCCCATGCCTACAGTCCTGCCAAGCTTAAGCTGTAAGCTGGTAGCTCTATACTTCTGGGTCCAGGGGTGGCCTCATTTCCAAGGATCCACTAGGCTTTGTCCTATTAGGAGCTCTCTGCAGTGCCTCTGCATTTGTGACAAGTCTCTGCCTGAGCCTCCAGGCTGTCCATGACATCCTTCAAAATTTGGTTGGAGGAAGCCATCCTCCCACAGCTCTTGCACTCTGTGCACCTGCAGAATTAGCAGCATGTAGACATTACCAAGTTTATAGCTTATACCTTCCAGAGCAGTAGGTTGAGCTTCACCTGGACCTGCTTGAGCTATAGCAAGGGTGGATGAAGAGCAAAGTGCCAGAATGCAGAGAGCAAAGACCCAAGGTAGCTCTGGGTGACAAGCGTGTGGAGGGTGCCTTGGGCTGGTCTCCCCAAACCATTCTGCCTTTCTAGAGCTCTGGGTCTGCAATGAAAGGGGCAGCCTTGAAGCTCTGAAATGCCTTCAGCATCATTCTGTCATTGACCTAATGATCCTTTCTGTCATCAATCTGTACTAATCTCCTTAGCAAATGGTCATTAGGCCACACCTTTGGTGTGTCCTTTGAACACGCTTTTTTTTAATTGTTTTTAGGGCAAGGCTGAAATTTTTCAAAATCTTTTGGTTTTGCTTCTCTTTTAATCCTAAATTCTCTCTTTTAGCCATTTCTTTTTTCTTGCAGCTTACTTTATACAATTACAATTACAGTTTCCTCACAATTTTGCTTAGAAATGTCTCCTGCCATATACCCTAGTTTATCACTCTTAAATTCCATCTTCCCCAAAGCGCTAGAGGATGGAAATAATTCAGCCAATTTCTTTTTCACTTATAAGTGGTTGATTAGGAATATGAAATGCATAGATTGTGTGTTTCTCTGTAAACAGTTCATACCATGAACTATCAGTGCTCTCAGTACTATTAGAAGTACAGTTCTTAGCATTTTTTGATCTAATCAGATTAGTGAGCAAATTCTAGACACCCCCAAGGCAATTAAGGAGACTCACTCTTAGAATTCTCTTCCTCTAAAACCACTCATCATACCAAAATCTGTATTAGTCAGGGTTCTCCAGAGAGATGGAACCAATATCTGCCTACAGATAGACAGATACAGATATTGATATGCGAAAGGTGTATTAGGGGAATTGGCTTATGTGATTACGGAGGCTGAGAAGTACCATGACAGGCCATGTCTAAGCTGGAGAGACCCTAGATGCAGTAGCGTAGCTCAGTCCAAGACTGAAAGCCTCAGAACCTGAAAAGACAGTAGAATAAATATCAGTATAAGGCCAAAGGCCTGAGAATCCAGGGGACTGATGGTATAAATCATATAATCCCAGGCTGGAGAAACTGGAGTTCTGATATCCATGGCAAGGAGGAGGACACTGTCACACTCTATGAAAGAGATAAATTCTTTTCTCTCCTTTTTTATTCTATCCGGGACCCCAGCCGACTGGATGGTGCCCACCCACATTGAGGGCAGATCTTCCCCATTCAGTCCACAGACTCACATGCCAATCTCCTCTGGAAACACCCTGACAGACACACCCAGAAATAATGCTTTACTAGTTCTCTAGGTATTCCTTAATCCAGTCAACACCTAAAATTAACTGCCACAGAGACCAATGACTTGATGCAAATGTCCCCATATGTACAGGAACACACCTATCCCTCTAAGTTGTTATTATGACAATTCAGGCTTGCATTTTGTGCTACGAGACCAGGACTCCAGAAAACAGAGTTCTAATCCCAGTTTATCTCATTACTTCTGGTCCCTAATTTTTCTACTAGTTTATATTATCCCCCCTTTTTAAATAGTGGAGCCAACACTAATCAGAATTTACATTTTTATTGTTTTACAAAATAATTATTTTATAACAAAAAATGAGTTTATTAGTGGATACCAAATAAGAAAAATGATTACAATCATAGGCAAAACTAACTACATTTATTTCAAACATAAAAAGGAGCTTTTTAGCCTACATAAACTATGTTATCTTCCATTATTGCTTCAAATATCGAGGTAAGAACAAAATAGAGTTGTATGTTTCACCTGTTTCACAAATACTGCAATTCTTCCTGCCGCCACCTTGCACAATTCACAGGGTGGGTGGGTGGGTGTGGATAATGTCTATATGACAAATTGATTATGATTTTTACTACACTACTTCCTGTGGATCTCTAAAATTTATATTTATTGAAAACTGTTTCGTCCATCAAGTTAAAATTACTGTTTATTGCAAAGTAAGCTTTAGGTATGAGAAATTTAATATGGAACTTGATAGTCTTCCACTTAGTAACATTATGATTTCTTTCAGTGTTTTACTGCTTGCTTATAAATACATTTTTTGTTAAAACAGAATAGTGTATTCATAGTCACGACTGTATACAGGTACGAGTTGTTCCCTTTTCTCAAACATTTGGAAGAAATACAAACAAAAACCATATGTTTTAAATATTCCACAGAATACCTTTCTCCCATTTGCTCATATGTTGCAAATGTTTTTAAGCTGGTACTATTCCAGAGGAGTACCACTTACCCCCCAGGTTTATGACAAGTATTTCTATATATATTCATAAATGCATTTTGCACTTAAATATAATTTTTTATATCTAACATTAAACTCCTAATCTTTTTATTTTTAATCTTTAGGGCAGCCATACATGTAGGCCTCAGAGTCTCCTAAGTCGCTTATAAGATGCTAGGCAAACTTGAAAAGGCCTCTCTGATTCGTTTTCCTTCTTCAGACCGAAGTGCTCTTCAGCTGATCTAAACAGATGAGAATATAATCCATTTTTTAAAGCAGTGGTTTTTAAACATTTTGGGCATGGACCCAATCTAATAAAGGTTGCCAATCTCTTCCCAACCCCAAAAAACTTACATATATACACCTATACCCACACAATTTTGCATTGAACTTGGCAAGAATCACTAACCCCATCTATGTGGAAGGGGTTCAAGGATCCTATGTTAATATCCTCAATTTTGCAGTTTAAAGAAAGAGACCCAAAATGCTTGCTAGGTAATTCACTATGTTTTGGATACTTCCTAATCCAAAAATTCTTATCTCTAACTAAAAGCCCTCCCATTTCAACTTGTTCTCTTCATAGAAGTCATAAAGAACAGTTAGTCACCATCACCTTTCATATTTTTGAAGGCCCTATTAAGCCACGCTTTGGATATGTCCTTACCAAGATAAATAATCCCAGCTAAGTGATTCCAGTTTGGCTATACCTTTTCTCAGAGGCCCCATTATTCAATTCTTAATCATCCTCATTGACTTCCTCTGAACAGTCTTCAAGTTTTTCATACTCCTTTGAGTTTATCGAGGCTATAATTATTCCTCAGACCCTAGCGAAGGTCTACATATGTGTGCATAAGTGACCCTGGTGCTTAACAAGCCTTGCATAACCAACCAGTTGAGTCTGGTCCCTGTGCAGCCTCCTCCTGCCACACCGGAAAGGCTGAGCTAACACATTGCTGCACACTTCCTCAGTGGTACTCTTGATGGCTTGCTCCGCTAGATTTTCCTTTTGGAATACATAAAATCTCTTACACAGGCTGCCAAGGTTGTGTGCTGCACTAGTCAGGGGTATCATTCCCATAACACCAGGGACATCATTGGCAGCCTGAACAAAGGTAAGCAGAGGCCCTTCCCTTAGTACCAAATGGATTCGTTTAAAATTAACTTCTATAAAAATCTTTAACTGCCTGGATTTCTTTTTTTTTTTTTTTCAATTACCACATTTCTATTTTGTTTTCTTTTCAAGTTAGTTTTAAATAAGGACTAATTAAATACTAGTGCTCACACCAGCTTGCTTTAATTTCCCTAGGAACCCTGGTTTACCTCCTTCCTGTTCACTGAGATCTTGGTTCAAAAGTCATCCCCTGAACAACCACCTCAATCTGATTCGCACTTCAACCTCACCATGAAGCTACTCCTGTTTGCTTTTGGTCATAGCACTCACTACTATCTGAAGTTACCCTGTTCATTTATTTAATTTTTCCCATACCTTTCTCCTCTGGCTAGAATGTAAGCATCACAGAATCGGGGATCTTACCTTGCTGTCTCATTCATTCACGGAGCATCTACAACAGTCCCGGACATAAGTGAGGCCCTCAGTAAAAGTATGCAGGTGTTTGTTTTGAAAGAAACTGTTTCATCCTCTGTTTATCACTTTGTCACCCCACACTTCAAAATCTTTAAACTCTGCACACTGTGAGAAACTACTTTTCCATGCGTTTTCTGTATATTATACTACAGTGCTACAGCCTTCCCAGTTATTGAGCTAATTTTGAGATTTTACTTTAAAAAAAAAAATCCAAAAACTACTATTTTGATAAATGGCTTACTAAAGGAGTATAAATGAGGAATAGTGACACATCAGCTAAAATAAAATCACAGAAAAAATGTTTTGTAGACATATATTAAAAAGGAGGAAATAATATCTTTTGCTTTTGTCTTTAGAGACAGAGTCTCACTGTCTCCCAGGCTGGAATGCAGTGGTGTGATCATGGCTCACTGAAGCCTCAAACTCCTGGGCTCCAGGAATCCTCCCACCTCAGCCTCCTGAGTGGCCGACTAGAACTACAGGCATGCACCAACATGCCTTTTTTTTTTTTAGTTTTTATGAAGACATTATTGTTGCCCAGTGTGGTCTTGAACCCTTAGCTTCAAGTGATTCTCCTGCCTCAGCCTCCCTAAGTGCTGGGATTACAGGCATAAGCCTCTGCACCGAGCCAGAGAATTTTGATATGAGGTGTTTTCATTTCTATAACTTCCCTCCTTGTCTTCAGGAAGCTAGTATGGGTTCTGAGTAATACCTTAGACAGAAATATGGTATGCTGAAGAGGAAAGGGGAGTTAGAGAAAGTGACCGTGCTTTTCCTCTCCCCTAAGGGTGCAAAAAGAATTCCTAATTGCAATTTTCTATATGCCTATTATAGCTCAATACAAATTTATTCAAAAATCCCTTGTCTGGCCTGTTTTCCATCTAGCTCATGCACAGTCACCATTAGGCATAGCTGACATCTTCTAACAAGTACTGAATAGGGGATATACCTGTGTTTATGATCAAATCCATTAGATGGAAGAGGTGGAGGTCAGTGATCTTGGCTTCTGGCATTCAGAATCAATGGATTCGTTTGGTGCTTCTTTCCTTTGAAGAAAGAAACCTTTCTACTCATACCCTACTTCTTTTTTTGCAATTGCGCAGGATCCCCATGGGATGTTCAGGATTTCATAGAAGTAATTATAGAGTTTGAAAGGACGTTGAAAGACTGTTTTCATTTAAACCAAGAGTTTTTGAACATTTTTGAGTGTGTCCCACTGGAAGAATAAATTTTACATTGTGACCTAGTATGTATACACCTATGCTGAAACATACATACACACCTGAAATAAGTTTCACCATACTACGTATCCTTACTATGTGAGATAGACTCAATATTTTCTATTCTACTTTGAACTTTTTTTTTATACTCGTTGTTACAGATGGAATTGACTTTATGACCTATTAGTGGATCACTGCCCACAGTTGAAAAATAATGATTTAACCATTCCACAAAACAGCTATTGTGAGATCTGAACACTTTCCCTAGTTTTCCTCTGACCTTCCATAGCCTTAGGTGTCTTCCCTATTTTGGGTGTCAAATTTCCAGACTCAGTTATGGCTCATGACAGGTTCTCTGTGGCTTATTTCACAGATTTTCAGAGCATTCTTAGAGGAAAAAGGCTTTCTATTGTGGCTTTATATACCAGGAATAAGATTTGGTCCAGGCGATGCAGAATCAGTGACGCTTTTCTCTCCAGTGACAAAATCCTGAGTAACTTAAAAAGGCACTACTTCCTCATGGATAATTATGGGTCATTTGTTTGTTTATTTGTTTGTTTTTTAAATGCCAGAGTCATGAAATTCTAGAGCTAGAAGGGACTTTAACAAATCTAGCCCAGCCCTTTGATTTTATGACAAAAATATTTCCTTGCATGTTCTGAGGAGTTCAGAGCAAAAGCCTTGTTCCCTTATCAACAGTATTTTAAAAAACAGTATTTGCTGCCATAAGCTGACATATATTAAACAGAACCTATATGTTTAAAGAAATAACACAGGCCTAAAGTTTTCTAGTATTATAGTTTAAAAGGTGGGAAGGGTGGGATCTTATATTTGTTTTTTAAGGTTGCCGTAATAACTGAGCTGTAGAAGCCCTATACTCAAAATCCACACATCTGCTTGAGACAATAGTCCTATGCATATGGATTTTCTATTATTTAGACGTTCATTAAATAAATACTATTTGATAACCTAGTATCTGTTCTCAAGCGGCTTATATTATAGTGAAATATAGAATGTTTCTTTTTTATATCACAAATTATATTATCCAGGAAATAATACCTCATAAACAGTGTATCTTTTGTATTTCATTGGTCAGACTTATTGGTGTTTTATAGAACATATTTGATGTACCATTCTGGATCCTGGTTTATTAGCGGGGACCTAGACCTTTTGATTTCAGCTCCTGTGTTGTACTTGAGGCCTTACCTCACTAGTTACTTTATTTATTAATTCAATAAATATTTATTGACTACCTTAGAATAGTCAAGCTCTGTTCTAGACACTGGAGTTACAGAAGTGAACAGGAATCACCAAATCTTTGCACCCAGGGAACTTGCATTCAAAAGAGCCCCATCATGACTTAGTTAAGTCAGTTTACTAAGCCCATCTGGCTTACTCAGACCCTTTGGGAAAGTATTGAACATTGAACTATATCAAATTTTACAAAAATTGTTTCTCAAATCTCCAGCAGAACTAAGGAGACTAATGTTAAAGAAGTTGAATGTATCCGGTAATTGTAAAAATAAAGAGCTTATTAACCCACACTGCTGAGTGTTTTTGAAAAGCAATTTGTAAACACGGTTCTTCCCATTTGGTTTTAAACCACGCAAGAATGATGATATTACCAATCAAAAATTGACAAAAGAAACACGGAGAGAAGAGAATGATAAAAGGAATGTAGGAGGAAGGCAGGCTGCAGGGATGATGATATTCTCAGAATGACAAAGCAAGCAAGCATAAAATCAAGATTCACCGAGAATATTATCTGAGTCATGAATAGACATAGTAACAGGAAAACCTACTATTGCTACCAACTTGAATAGGGTTGACTCTAGCAGAAAAAGTGGGAAAACTGTTGGCAGAACTGCATTGTTTTGATGTTCTGACTCAAGTCTTCAGCATGACATTTCATGATCAGCTAAGCCGCTGAGCAACCACACCCTCCCTATTCTTGGCAAAAATATATATCATATTACATTACCAAGGAGAGCACAATGGAAAGTTTTTCAAAATAATAAATAAGCATCATATCTTATTTATGAATCTTGTCAAGTGTTTCAAGGACTTGCCCAACCCCATGGCGAAATCCCTGTCTGTTTGCCGTGGAAGATACAACATGCAGAGTATCTGCCTGAACAGCAAGCTGCTTTTCAATTTCAACTTCTTCAGCCCTAACCAAGGGGGACTATCCTCTTTAGTGGTAAAAGTAGATCCAGGTTTATGGCTGGAGAGAGTCCAGGGCACTCAAAAGTGAAGCAGACGGTTGTGAAAAATTATTTATGGCAGATTTTGTGATGCCTGTGTTGTACTCTGATTTAATAGGGGGAAAATGAAATCTGAAGCAGAGTGAATTCATTTTCCAAATTTTACTAGGTGTACATGTAGGTTTACACCAGGGTACTATCGCTCCCCTCAGCTTCTTTTCATTGCTTTCATACTTTGCAAAAGTAAATTCTTCCTTGAACAGACTCATGAAAATACTGCATTGGGTTACCCACAAGAAGTCTCCAAGACAGCACTTTTGACATCCATAGAGTGAACATTTCTTCTGCAACACATAGAATGAATGACATCGTCTATGATATATTCCCATGAACAAACTCACATTTCAATGAAAATCACCCCTCAAGAAGGGAGAGTAATAATAAGAGTTCTAAAGCAAATAGCACCTCAAATTGCTCTTGCAGACTCTTTATGAAAGCATTTTATTGGCATGTGAGTGATAACATTGGCCCTTAAAAGATATCAGAACATTGTCATTTTGCAAGGAAAATTAAATACATGTGTCCAATCTAATTTTTAACAAATGTAACTTTTAAAGCAAATCCTGATTATTTTTCCACACCTCATCTTTAAAGAGAATATTTCGAATCCAAGAAAGTTTCATGAAGAATAAGCAAAATAAATCTTATTTCATTGTTAAGAAATTTTTTAGTAAATATTAGTTTTTACAGATTTTAGGAAATATAAAATATTGCATATATTTTAACATTTCATAGGTTAATTTAAATGCTATTGTTGATAAGAATATTTCATATGCATCATCTTTTCTCTTTAGTCAGTAAATCAAGTCAATTTATCATTATGATTATTTTTCCTGTACTTTTATTTTGTAAAAATTTAATTAACAAAAATTGTATATATTTATGGTGTTCAACATGTTTGAAATATACATACATTGCTGAATGGCTAAGTTTAGCTAATTGACATATGTATTACTCACGTACGTTATTATGGTTTTTATATTATTGCTGATAGACATGTTCAGTATATCATTTTTGTTCATAGAGAAGGTAGACATAGATGAATTTTTCTTACCTTTTTGTTTAATCTACCTAAACTCTTGCATTATTCAACTGGCATTCTAGAATAAAATTTTTTAAAAAAATTACATTCAGTTGCAAGGCATTATCTTGCCCTAACCTGTGCAGCACAGACCTCAGGAGTGAGAGAAGGGAGAAATAAAACAAGATACTGAGCCACAGTGTAGTCTAAGGAAGCAGACAGGAAAGGAAGTCAACACAAAGAAATATCATTTTGCTTCATTGATTCATTGATTAACAGAAGATAAATAGTCATCCTTTGACATACATGGGGGATATTGGTTCCAGGTCATGCCCCTTCCTCTCTCCCATCCCCTGACGTCTTCCCCTTACTGCATATACTAAAATCCATGCATTCTCAAATCCAGTAGTTGGCCCTTTAGAACCATGTGTATGAAAAGTAGGCCCTTTCTATATGCAAATTTTAGATCCCATGAATACTGTATTTTCTAACAACTTTTGGTTGAAAAAAAAAAATCTGTATACGTGGATATGCATAGTTCAAGCCTTTATTGTTCAAGAGCTAAATGTGAATATGTTTACAAATACAGATATATATGTATGCATATTTACATAAAGTCTCAATATGTGTTTAAGGTATACAGAATATAGATATAAAATTTATATATTTGTGCATGTGTTTTGTATAAAGTGTTAAATAAAATACTGAAATGTCCATTATTTATTACTTGGTTTAAAAAACTGAATGTAATCAATGTCTTTGAAAACTGCTGTATAGAAATGAATTTATCCCTTCAACAAGTACTTGATATTCAACAAATATTTATTGACCACTTATTGAGCACTTACTGTGTGCTGAGCCCTATGCTATGTACTGGGATACCGTGGTTAACAAAATGGAAATGGTTCCTATCCTCCTGGAGCTTACATTCTAATGAGAGAGAGAGAAACATTAAATATCTATCACACAAATAAATAAAATACAAATACATATTTGAATATAACTATGAACTTTGATAAGCCCTGTGCAAGAAAACAAATGACAGAAAAGTCCAATTCAGGATGACAGATCTAGAAAGACCTATCTGTGGAAGGAACATTTTTTTTTTTTTTTTTTTTGAGACAGAGTCTCACCCTATCACCCAGTCTGGAGTGCAATGGCACAATCTTGACTTACAGCAAACTCTGCCTCCCGGGTTCAAGTGATTCTCCTGCCTCAGCCTCCCAAGTAGCTGGGATTACGGTACATACCACCACACCTGGCTAATTTTTTATATCTTTAGTAGAGATGGGGTTTCACCATGTTGGCCAGGCTGGTCTCAAACTCCTAACCTCGTGTTCTTCCTGCCTCAGCCTCCCAAAGTGCTGGGATTACAGGCATAAACCACTGCGCCCAGCTCTTTTTTTTTTTTTTTTTTTTTGAGACAGAGTCTCTCGCTGTCACCCAGGCTGGCGTGCAATGGCGCTATCGCAGCCCACTGCAAACTTTGCCACTCAGGTTCAAGAGATTCTCCTGGTTTAGCTTCCTGAGTATCTGGGATTACAGGCACATGCCACTACACCCAGCTAATTTTTGTATTTTTAGTGGAGATCGGGTTTCACCATGTTGGTCAAACTGCTCTTGAACTCCTTACCTCAGGATCCACCTGCCTTGGCCTCCCAAAGTGCTGAGATTACACGAATGAGTCACCATGCCAAGCCCAGAAGGAACTATTAAGATGATATATGAGCAACCAAAAGGATTTAATCAGAAGAATGAAAAAGGGGCCAGGTGTGATGGCTCCCGCCCGTAATCCTAGCACTTTGAGAGGCTGAGGTGGGTCGATCACCTGAGGTCAGGAGTTTGAGACTAGCCTGGCCAACAGGGCAAAATCTCATCTCTACTAAAACTGAAAAAATAAGCCAGGTGTGGTGGCCTGCATCTGTAAACCCAGCTACTCAGGAAGCTGAGGCAGAAGAATCGCTTGAACCCGGGAGATGGAGATGATTGCAGTGAGCTGAGATAGTGCCACTGCACTCCAGCCTGGATGACAGAGTGAGACTCCATCTCAAAAAAAAAAAAAAAAAAAAAAAAAAATTTAAGAATGAAAAAGGGAGTATTCCAGGAATCAAGAAGAGTAAGTGCAACAGCTCCAGGAGCATAGACTCATACCCATCTAAGCTAAAATAACCAAATCTGATCTACATATGTGAAAATTTAGTCCAGAGAAATACTTTCCTAATATTGGCTTTTCTTTTGAGTGAGGATGGCATTGTTGAAGTAGCATTGGTAAAGCTTGTGTCTTTTTTTTGAAACTTACTGGAAATTTAGTAATTAGACATGGTTCATCGTACCTATTATCACACTGAGTTTCTGCAGTTACTTAGCACAAGATTTAAGAGTTCACATGGGAGAATTTACTTGAGATTTCTTTTACATAGGTAAATACTTTAATTTTTCTTTTATACTTTTTTTCTTCCTTAAAAAAATTTTATAGTAAATACATATGATGTGAATTTTACTAATTTTGCCATTTTAGGTGTATAGTACTGTGGCATTAAGTATATTCACATTATTGTGCAACCATCATCATTATCTATCTTCAGGACTTTGTAAATCTTCCCCTAATAAAACCACATACCCATCAAGCATTAATTCCCCATTCCCCATTCCCTCAGGCTCCTAGAGATCACCATTCTATTCTCTGCTTCTGCAACTCTTACTACTTTAGGTATTGCAAATGAGTAGGAACATACATGTCTTCAAGGCTCATCCCTGTTGTAACATGAGTCAGAATTTTCTTCCTCTTTAAGGCTAATGTCCCATTGTGTGTACATGGAACATTTTGTTTATCTGTTCATTTGTCAATAAACGCTTAGGTTGCTTTTATTTTGGGCTACTGTATTAATATACAACAATGCTATAAACATAAGTATACAAATATCTGTTCGAATCTCTACTTTGATTTCTTTTGGGTATATACCCAGCGGCTGAATTGCTGCATCATATGGAAATTCTATATTTAATTTTTGGAGGAATCAAACTTGTGCTTTTAAAATTAATACATTCAGCAAATGTTCACTAGACTCCTGTTATGTGCCATGCCACTATGCCAGAGGTGGGGAATGAATGAACAGGATGCACTGCCTTCAAGGCTTACAGTCTCATGTGTGAGTGTTGTTGCTGTAGTTCTTTCTTTAGATGGTGATAAGGACTTACTCTGGATTCATTAACTCTCTTTCCAGCCTTCTTGAGACTAAACGGTGTATAGTAAGCGTGCCCTCATCATCCCAAGCTTCATTTACTTGAGGTTCTGAGCCAGAGCCTCAAGCTGCAGGCAAACAGTACATTGTCATGTCATGACTCAGGATATCTATAATATAACCCCTCTTCCTTTTGTGTCATAGGTAGTAGTGGCTTGAAGAGAAAATTATTTCCGCTAACTCAGATATTTGATTAATAAAAACCTGTACAAATGAAATTGTAGTATTGCTATACAAGTTACACTATTGTGTTTTGTAGTGTTATGTGAATTCTATTAAGATAGTAAATTTGAATAGGAGAAAAATAATTTTTCCATTTGAATGACATTATTCCAATGGAAGTGATACATAAGAAAGGGTAATCTACTTTGAATAAGTGTCCTTACCAAAATGTGAAACTTTGAAAGTGTAGGATAGCCTTGGCAAAGTTAATGAGTGATGACAGTCAATAAAAATTAATAACCATAAGGACAGGGAAAAACAATGTTTTCATCACCATTAAATCTCTCTGATCTGCCTTCTCCTTAAGAGTGGTTCATAACCAATCTCCTTTTCATAATTACAGTGTTTTAATTTGTACGTTTACAACACCCCTTCTTCCAAACAAATTGAAAGCTTGCTTAGCGTAAAATTGCAGTGCAGAAAAGATAGAATCATTTACATGGAGTAAGAAAAGGAAAATCAAGAGAGAAATAATGAGGAGATTTTTTTTTAATTTTAGACTGAGAAAAGATTTAGCCATTGAGCACAGATTTTTCTTCTGAGCTTCCTAGTAGCCAAAGAAAAAATGACATCTCAGAGTGACATAGCTCTCATTATCTTAAAGATAAAATGTAATCATCAACAACATATTTCTCGTATTTGATCATTATGTTCTAACAAATCGACATAGGGATTCTTATATAATTAAGCTACAAAAGCAAAATTATCATAGATAAGTTTACAGAATCTCAGGATTATTCCACATATACATGTTTCTATACTGGCCATTAATCAAAGCCAGGGGCATAATGTTTATTCATAGACTTTCCAAGGCATTTCTGCAAGAGACCAGTATGAAACTGGCCAAGCTTATGGCTTTGTGATGGTCTCAGCTGCTAGAAGGATATATGGCTCGGCCCATTATTTTAATAGTTTTGCATAGTCCTGTCACCCTGTATTGTTTTAAATATGCATGTTGTAATAAACACACTTCCGTTTCTCGTAAAAGTCTGGAAGTGGGCAATCCAGAAGCATTGTGGTATCCCAGAGTTTCAAGAAGCCGGGGTCCTTTTTCTGGTGCATAATATCCTCTTCAAAATTACCTCATGGTCCAAGATGGCTGCTCCAGCCTTCACATCATCATTCCAGCCACACACAAAAAAAAAAAAAAAAAAAAAAGGAAAAAGTGGTACAGGGTGTACCCCTCTCTTTATGAGTGTTGCTTGGAATTGCATCCATTTGTTCCACTACATCTCCTTAGTGAAAACTGTGTCACATGGTCACGCATAACCACCAAGAGAGGCTAAGAAATGTTACTGTTCTAGGTGGCCATGTATGTTTGTTACCAAAGCAGAAAAAGAAGAATAGATATTGAGAGATGACTAATATGGCTAACATTTCTGCCACGGATATCTTTTTTTTTTTTTTTTTTGAGACAAGAGTCTTGCTCTGTTGCCCAGGCTAGAGTATAGTGTCACAATCTCGGCTCACTGCAACCTCCACTTCCCAGTTTCAAGCTATTCTCCTGCCTTAGCCTCTGGAATAGCTGGGATTATAGGTGCATGCCCATAATGATTTACTGTGCCCAGCTGATTTTGTATTTTTAGTAGAGAAGGGGTTTCACCATGTTGGCCAGGCTGGTCTGGAACTCCTGACCTCAGGTTATCTGCCTGCCTCAGTCTCCCAAAGTTCTGCAGTTACAGGAGTGAGCCACTGTACCCAATGTCAGATACCTTATTTAAAAACAAAACAAAACAAAACAAAACCCTTTTGTCCCATTAAAATCCAAATGGGTGTTTAAGGAAGAAGTTTCCACCTCTATCCTTGGGAGCCTCTGCTTTCCATAACTGCCAGTTTCTGTGCTGGGAGACCAGTTTAGGATTTTAACTTCCAGGAAACTGTACATGTAAAAAGAGAGAAAATACTGGCTTTTTTTAAACCTGTGTTTCTCTCAGTTGCACCCCATATTTTTCCCTCAGGACACCTGCATAGACGGTAATGGTTTTATTGTTGTTGGCTTGTATTCAATTCTCCATGCTGTTATCTTATATTTTATTTGCTTTTTTCCATACTCAACAAGTTCCAAATTCCTTCATGAAAGTCTTTTCGAAAGAAAGGCCCACCATAGTTTCAGGCAGGAAAGATGAAATATCCAGTTTTATGCACAAATTCCATGTTGTTTCTGGAAACATTAAAAATAAACCACAGAAAAATCATAAGTATGTGAGGTAATGCATATGTTAATTTGGTTAATTTAGCCATTCCACAATGTTTAAAACATAATGTTATACACCAAAAATATATGCATTTTTATTTGTCAATTATTTAAAATAAATGTTTTTAAATGAACTATACTACAAATTAACTTTAGTTATAGGTTCTTTTTAAATATTTTTTGAAAGAATTTGGTATTTCTTTGTGACAGTATACATAATTATGATATAAGGTAATCTTTTTAACAGAGAAACTATTAATCTAGTTCGTGTTAGCAAATATAAGCAACATAGAACAGGAATAAAATTGAAGACCACACAGTCATCTGTTATATATTAGGGGAAGAGTACACTGATTTTCCATGGTTTAATTGCTTTTCTGAAATTTCAAACTTTATTTCCATTTTGATCTACATTTTCCTTGGTTTTCAGAAACCATCTTTTCATTTGTAATTCTCCTATTTGCTTTCTCCTCTTGCTTTTCTTTTTCTCTAGTATTATTTCTGTGAACATATCACATGTTAATAACTCACATGGTAATTTAACAAACATTTATCTAAAGCCAGTTATATAAAGGGTGCTGTGCTCTGTTCTGTGAATACAAGAATTGGTATTCTTGATATTTGCTTTCACAGAATTTACAAGCGAGTTGAAGGAGAATGACACAATCTACTTACAAACAGGGTAGCAGGCGAAAGCACCTATATATATATGAGAGCCATTTTGTGAAGGTACAGAAAAAGGAGCTATTTTTATTTGCTATTTAGTTGGTTAAACAAGTATTAAATGCCAAATTAAAAACAGAAATCATTTGCTACCACAGAGAAAAATAATTCTTAAAGCTTGAAACATTGGAAGAAATCAGAAATGAAAATGATCAGTAAATCTTTGACAGGTTTAAAACTTCTGTACAATTAAAAAAAACTAATAAAACTAATAATATTAATAATAAAGGAGAAGACTTTTTTCCCAATAAAAGGAAGGCTAATATCTATGATATATAAAGAAAGTATTCAAATATATTGAAAAGGTTAATATTTCAGCAAATAAATGAGCAAGAGGAAAAAGTTTTTTAAAAACCACAGTTAGGAGAAGGCTTTGTGGAGGAGTGGACATTTGAGCTATGTCTTAAAGAGTAAAATATATAGATTTTAGCAAGGCAGAGATAGCAGGATGGACCTTCTAGGCAGAAGGGACAAGATCAACAAATACACAGTAACCAAAGGGATTGGAATATTTGGGTAATATCAGGTATTTCGATCTAGCTGGAGCATGGCTCTCCGTTATTCTGGGACTGGAAGCAGATCAGGAAGGTCCTTGAATGCCAAACTGAGGAATTTGGCTTTTGTATTTCAATCCCACTCTCTCTATATTGTCTATAAATCTGTTAACAGCTCTTCACCTTATTGTCTGGCTCTGGTATAATTGTTTTATCTGTAGAGGATGATGTCATGGAAATAGAACTAAACTAGGAATCAGGGGCCTTGGATTTATGTATTACACTTGGGTTTACTGTATGAATATTACAACCATAATTCAAACCTCAACAATTAAAACGATAAGTTTCTCTGTGTCAGAAAGGCTACAAAAGACAGTTTATTCGTTGCCAGTATTCTCTGTAGCATTGTGCATTGCATACAGTAGGTGCTCGGTAGGTGTTTGTTGAATGTAATTCAGTAACCTCTGAGATCTGTGCCATAAATTCAGCAATGTAGAAAAAAGAAGAACAAGGACCATAGGTTTGAGGGTGATGAACAAGTCTATCCTCCTAGTTCAGTTCAGTGCTCTGCTACAAGTTCTGTTCTGTTTTGTTTTGTTTTGGGGGCAAGTGTCTTGGAATTTGAATCTAAATTATTATAATATTTTTCCCAGAGTTTCATTAGAACTTTCAAATACAGAAAAATTGAGAGACACATCCAGTAGCTATTTATATACTTATATACACTTATATAATATATATAATTTATATAATAAATAATTTTATATAATTATAATTTATATAATAATGATTTATTATATAAATTATTATATATATTATATAAGTATATATGTATATAAGTAATCACTGGATAAATTCTTATATACTTATATAATTTATACTTACATAAGTTATATATATTAATTATATGTCTTATATAATTATATATTATATATTATATATAGTATATTATATAATTATATATTATATAAATTATGTTATATATACTTATATAATAATATAAGTATATAAGTAGCAATGGGGAAGGCTCTTATATACTTATATATAAGTATATTATATATGCTTATATAATTTATATAAGAAATCAGTTGTATTGTACCAATACAACTTCTCATATGCTTATATACATATTTATATCATAAATTGGTTGTATTGTATCAATACAAGCCTCCTACTTGTGTCAGGCTCTGATCTGGACACTCTCCAGACCTCTCACTCTCCTGCCCAAAACTGCCCAGTGATGGTGAACATAACTCTCATTGTTCAAAAGCTTAAAACAGAGCAAGCAAGCAAACAAACAAACCCTAAGCTTAAAGTTTCAGCAATTTATTTCCTTAAAGTCCTTCAAGTAATAAATGCAACAGCTAAGATATGAACTGTCTGGCTCCAAAAACTGAGTTCTTTCCATGGTACCAAACAGCCTCCAGAATTCCTTTCTGATACTGGCTGGGGTCAGAGATTTTAATCAAGCACCTACAGTATGAGAAGCCTTGAATGAAGCCTTACAGGAAGAACTATAAGCAGAGGCCCTCGAGGCTTCAGTCAGCTGGAGATGAATCAGATCCAGTTTTACAATTGTTGAGTTCGTCACATAAGTGACATGCTGTGCTAGACACTTTGCGGGGAAAGAGAGGAAACCCGTGGGACAAAGAATCTAAAATCATAATTTTTGCCCGTTAGACAACCTGCAATAGTGAATCAGATTGAATAAAAGCAGGAGTCTTACCTTTTCTACTTTCTCTCTGCTTACTCTGCTCTCTGCAGCTGTAAAGCCTTTCTCTAGTTTATTTTCATCACCTAAAAGTCTGTGTACATCTCAAAGCCTTCTTCAATTTCCATTTTCTTCTACCAGACTCCTCACTGAGTCCTTAAATAAGCAATGACATGTCCCTTACCTGAATTCTCATGGCCCTTTGCTCTACAAAGAGGCAGTATAGCTTTGTAGTTATGAACACAGATTGCTTGGGTTCAGATCTTGGCCCTTTCTGAAAATATGATTTGGGCAAGTTCTTTAATTCTGTATGCTGCAGTGCTCTCTGTTAAAGGGGATAGATCAGTCAGGATTCTGTTGCAAAGAACAGAGTTTATTCTTGCTAATTTAAGCAGAAGGTGATATGTTATAGCATGTTAAATAACACACATTCGAATTACCAAAGAAAAAGACTCTAATTTGAGCTTTCTGAAGATTCCAGTGCTGCTTTATAGAAACACATCACTGTGGGAGTGATGTGTTAGCTGCTTCTTCCATAGCCAGGAAGTCATCTGCTGAATGGAAAAGCTGAATGAAATATCAAGAGCTGCAAGAGCCATGCCCACCTTCCCTGATTCAGCTAATAAATGCATATCCCATGCCTGCCTCTTGACACCTGCAAAAATAGTGACTGGTTAGCATGGTTACAAGAAAAACCTTATTGCTCTGTAGCCATTTTTATAAGCAGAGAGAGCAAAGTGTAGTAGCCTCTGCCTTACTTTCTACTTCTAAATCTGTGGAGTACTTCAGAGTGGCCAGATCTCAATTTCATCCAGTACCCTAGCTGCAAGGGAGTCTAGGAAATGTTTCTGGACTTCAGGCACAGTTGGGATGAAGTTGGCTGCTAATCCACCATTAAAAATATCTATATGAGGTTAATAAATATACCTACCCCATAGAGCTGTTGTTAAGGACCACATGAAATAATAAATACAAAATATTTAGAAAATCACCTACACATGAAAGACCCTCCATACATAACTATTTTCCTCTGTCAACATCTCAGATGGTAGTCCTGGGGAAAGTCAAACAGCCTTTGATAGAGTGCCACATTTCCTGCCTGCTAATAACTTTGATGAACCTACTTTCTATGTAAGAGCACCGATTTCGTATCTGCAGATTTGGGATAATAATCACTCTCTACCTCCTAGAGTTTCTGTTCATATCACATTAGATCATGTGTGAAAGGTGATTTGAAAACTATAATGAATGCTCTAATGGCTTTGGTGTTAAATGGATTCTAGGTGAGTTGGCAAGTTGCAGAGTAATGCTCGAATTCCAGTTCTTCCCTTGAGAACAGCAGTCTGCTTCCTATATTTTTATCTTGTTCACCCTTACTTTATTTCACCCTCACTTTATTTTTCAGAATTAGCCAGGGAAATTGAACTTCACTGCATCCCTCTGAGGAAAACAAGGCTCAGATGCTGCCATAACCACCTCCTTAAAGAGGGGAGATTAGGCCCTGCCCAGCTCTTGAAATCCTCCCAGCCCTGAGTTCTTTCCAGGAGACCCTGTGTTCTCTGTATGCTGGTTTCTGCAGCTGAAGAGCCAAGCTAAGAGGCTCAACCTGAAGAAAGAGACAGGTGGCTCCAGAGCGAGACTTGTAACGAATTCTCCCCAGGGGGAGAAATACCGAAAGTTTAGCTCACTCTTTCCTGCCATAAAGCACACTGAACGTTAACAGCTTGCTTCTGTCCAAGCTGGTGTTTTTTAAATTAAGTATTGTTAAATCCATACCGTTTGGAATGACGCTTCAGACAGCCCTGACACTCTCTCTCACTTCTGCTTTCATTTCACCTAATACGTTGCGCATGAAGCCAGTAACCAGTATTATTCGGCTGCCGTGGCTTCTGCTAGTGCTTCTGCCCACACACTTGCAGACGGCTTTAATTCCGATACCTGAAGAGGGAAAAAGGAACTCAGCCAACGCCCTGCTCAGATGCCATAAAGGGCCTTTCCCCAGCTGCCGTTAGTGTGGATCTAGACTGCCTCAAGTTTATGTCATTTTTCCTAGGTGCTGAAAAAGGTTGAGAAATGAGAAAGTTGAGAGCCACAGAAGCTGGAGGCTAAAATAAGATACTTTCCATGGTCAGGTAACATATACCCATAGTAAACCCTGGTAGTCTACATCTGCTGCTTTCCTGTTCCTAGAAACATCCCCCTCCAACCCCATCACTGTTAACATCTGAATATATGTGTGTGTATACATCATATATAGATATGAATGCCTATATATGAAAATGAGATGAGGGTGGATTTAGAGTCGAGTCGGTGAACCGTGGCTCAATGGCCAGTTCTAGCCAGTGAGGCTTCAGCCTAGTCACTTAACTTTTCTGAGCCTCAGTTTCCACGTATATAAAATGGGGGTGATTATTTTAAAAAGTAGTGATAAAGGTCAAATGAGATTGTAGATGTATAATCATTTTGTAAGCCATAAAAATAGCACATAAATTTTGGTCAATATCAAAATTAGCTCATTACCAAAACTTTCCCCAATCACCTTCCCCCGACTTGATTTTGTTGTCCTTTTGCTGAAGTGATAGCAAATTTGTAACTTCCCCTGCACTCTGTAACTCTGGCTGTGCAATTGCTTTTCCTCGTTTCTCTGGGTATTCCCAACAGGAAGGAAAATGCTGTGAGGAATCAGAAGCATGAGACAGTATGGTGCGCATCCTCCAGGCATTCAATAGATGATTGAGGCCTTGACTTTAAAATAGTGTATTATCCGGTGACTTCACTGAGGTGACCATCTTTGCTATACATTACCATGCCCATCAAAACTCCAGGGCAGACATTTCTGACTCAAAACACCTAAGCAGTATTTATTTGCAAAGCAGAAAGGAATCTAGTCTAGCATATAAGTGGTTACCAGTTATTTTCTGACCTTGCCAATTTTTTTTTTCTATTTCTCTACAAATAGAATCTTGTCATTAGCATTGTTGGTACTACTCCTTCTCCCATTACCTGCTCTTCCCTTTGGATATGCTTAATGAGCAGGGTTTATGTGTGAAGAGGGAGGAGGTGGTATTAGGTAAAATGTTTCATTAATAGAACTAGTTGGAACTCTTCAGTTAATGACTATGATAGGAGGGAAAAAAATAAATCCTTTAGCAGAAAGCTCTGGTATGTAACAGAGAGACACATATAATGTAGCTTTATGAATGAAAGTTTATTTCAATCAATCACGTTTCTTTAATGTGATGAGGATTTCAGATAAAAACAATAGTGGAAAGACAGTTAAACATTTTTATATCTACTTTGAATACTCTTTAGCTTACAAGCATTAGCTAGTTTTTGAGAGATTTGTAAAACTAATCTTTCTGAAAGGAAAAAGGATATTTCAAGAATAGGCCCTCTTTGTTATGGATTTGTACTATCCATTTTTCTAGGTCCACATGCTTAGGACTAAGAACAAAGGTGAATCTTTGTATGACCTTGACTTTCCTAACAGCTTGAAAATAGGATTTTTAAAGTTTCTCTCTCTCTAATTGATATGCCATACGAAGTAGGTAACCTGAAGTTGAACAACCTGCTTTTCTTCACCTTTTTGAAAAGCAACCAGAGCAGGTATATATAGGCAGACCTGCCAGTATTCACATGCCCATTATGGCTTGATGAGGTTTTCCATATCTGTGTGTTTCATACCACTTGTCAGTATTTTTTTTAATAATGAAAGGAAAGAACATTAATTCTAAATGCCTTGTACCTCCACCGCATATATTTCTGGTCTATCAGGAGATCTGTAAAGGGAAAACATCCTGGTGACACACCTATGGCAATGTAAGGCCAAGGCTTCTATTTTGTTCTTTCGAAACTCAGTGATTTCCTTTGTAGATAAGGGGAAATACATCCTTGTTTGACACTTGACGCTTTTCTAAAACTGTAATAAAACCTTCCTCTGGTAGAGTCAAATCTCACTCGCTGGTGGATTACGCAGCTTCAGAAGCTTCCTGACCTTCTTGTTGCTGTTGCCGGCCTTGTCGTCATTTCACTGCTCATCAGCTCTTCCTTCAGGGCTGGACTGGCCTCCAAGGTCATCCTGTCCAACCCTCTTGCAATAGTGGATGGAAAAATGAGGTAAAACTCAGTTCAGCCTTTTCTGCCCTGTAGCAGCTCTGATAAAGGATGTGGGTGAGGTGCGGAGGAGGCTGAAACTTGGTTAAAAGTTAAGTTTGGGGATTAACTGAGGATTTAATTCATGCTTTCTTTCTCTCCCGTGGCTAAAGCAGATAGTTGAGAATTGGCAGTGCATCAAAATCGGGCTGCTCCTCCACCCCAAATTTCAGCCCCACTCATCTCGGGGTCTTTGTTGAGGGTTTCTTTTTAAAGTAGGGGATCTAAATTTTTAATTGTGCCTTTAGAATTAGCAAATCTTAAATGCCTTAAATTGTCACTTTACAAAGAAGCAGCCTGCTTTGTTGTTGTTTCCAAATGAAGTCCTTAATAACACAATATAACTCTGCCACTGTTCAGGCTTAGGGAGGAACCTTCGGAAAATGTATAGCGTATTTCTTTTCCAAGTCAAGAGAGAAAATAAAGAGGAACTTTATGGAGGAGAAATAAAACAGTTGTACAGAACACGTTTACAGGGTACATTAAGTCGGTTTTTGTCTATGGTCCTTTCCCTTTATGGTATATGTTATATATTGACAGGGATTAAGTTTCTCTCCTGAATGGAACAATACACAATCACAGGGAGCTACTGTACTTTACAAAGCAACAGACATCAGCACAGGCAAATGGCAAATAGAAATGCATCTCACAAAGAACTAACCAGGTCCATGGGAAGCACAGTGCTTGGCTTCATCTTTTGCAATTCTGCATCTTTTGCATTTCCCTTCTCGCTCTGCTGCTCGCTCGCCTTTCTTTTTCGTCCTTTCTCCCCTTTTTTGCTCGCACTGTTACACTTTCTCTGTCCCCCTGGCTTTGTTATTCAGCATGTCTGATTAGCAGGAGCCTGATTGGCTGGCTGCCTGCTCCGAGAGAGATTCCATTCAGCTTACCCCCCACCCATCCACCCACCCACCCCTCGGTCAGGAAATGTGAGCGGGGCTGATGGAAGCTGATAGGCAGGACTGGAGTGTTAGCACCAGTACTGGATGTGACAGCAGGCAGAGGAGCACTTAGCAGCTTATTCAGTGTCCGATTCGGATTCCGGCAAGGATCCAAGCATGGAATGCTGCCGTCGGGCAACTCCTGGCACACTGCTCCTCTTTCTGGCTTTCCTGCTCCTGGTAAATGCCTTTTCATTTCAATACATTGCTATTGCCATTGAGTCTGGGTGCTGGTGTGTGTGTGTGTGTGTGTGTGTGCACGTGTGTGTGTGTGTGTCTTTATGTTAAAACTCCAGCTAAAATGATTTACACTATTACAAAGAGAAAACTCCTTCCAGAACTTTTAACCCCAACTTTCCAAGCAAGATAAAGTCTGCAAGACTTTCTGGAATTGGTTACTGCTGTATAGTAACACTGATACTGAGACATGAACTTTGGGATATACTGCATGGAGTTTGGGAGCTGAGGACTGTATACATGGTGGTGTGTATGCTTGGAATTTGGATAACAGTCATCCTGAAATCAAACTCACTCACTGTGGTGTTCCTGGAATTTTTTGAAGGATAGGCTTTGCGGGGCTTTCTCATACTGCCTTTTATGAATTATTTTCCCTCTATGCACATGTACTATGGAACCAGGTGAAGAGGGGAATGAGAGCCTCTTTGCAGCCAACCCAGATTATAGCTCATAATTACCACAAGTCATTTATGGATAGAAGTTAATGCTAGGATTTATGAATTGAGGATTATGGTCTTTGATCTCAAATTTACTTTTAAAGAAGAAAAAAAAATGATGACTTTTGGTATGGCTGATTACCACAGTCATAGTGATAAGATGCTCTGCTCTTGAACATCAGTACACATTGCATTTTTTGACTCAAAGTAAATGTTCCATTGTGACTCATACTTGGTTTTATGGGCAGAAAATGAACATTGACTGTCCAAAATAAATCTACACTCAAAATATTAATAGCAATGCACATTTTTTTAAACCAGAGTGTTCTGGGCAGGCAGCTTAGTAAGCTTCATCTGAAGGTTTGATTCCAAAATTTGCACACACTGATCCAAACAAATGTGATTGTAGCTTTCCCTGTCACATTTATAACATGACAGAACTTCCTCAGATGGTAACAAGGCAAGAAGAGAACCAGGTAAAAATGTAGTAAATGTATAGGTTGCATTGATTCCTTGATGGAGAAAGAATGTTTTGTCCTGATTAGATTATGACAAATCTGATCTGCACTATAATTTTGAAGTAGGGAGGCAAGCCTTTTGCTACAAATTGAAGAACTCAAACTCCAGGAAGATTCATCAAATAGAGTAATCAGAAAGAGATTAAATATTTTATATATTCCCACTTCTTAAGGATTTGCATCATGGTAGCTAAGAAATTATAATGCTGCATTGCAAGTGCTATAAATATAGAAATATATTTTTAATTTTTCATAGAAATTTAAAGGCAAACCACATTTTAAGCATGAGTAGACTATAAGTTTTAGCTGTTCTGAAAAATATAAAGAACAGAATGTTTAGGTATGCTTTATGACTTGTGGAGCAAGCAATTTCTGAAAGGTGTCTCATTTTTTCCATATGGGATGTGTTACTTGTGTACACCATTAGTTTGTCTCATCTTTCCTTCTTTGTGATTTTTTAAAGTGTGTGTTATTTTCCCATTAAATTACATCATAAAGCAAATTACCAGTACACATTAGATTTTTTTGATATTTTCATATGGAAGTATGATCTCATTATACTTGAGTAAAACTTTCCCATTCAGGAATAGATTGTTTTGCTATCCATTTGGTAAATGCATTATATCCTTCTCTGATATCTTGAATATTCATATATGTATTTGAACATATAATTTGACTTATGTGGAATGAAAAGGAGTATATGCTTATTTCAAAAGGACTTAAAATCTATCATGTTTAAATTACAATAATTGTATTATGAAGATAATATAAAAGCAAACCTAGGTTTGTTTTATGCCTGCATTTAAATGAATTGGAAATCTGAGAGTTTTGTTACAAAAGAAAGAACTGACTGGTATTTACATAAATCCCTTTGCAAAGCAATAACAGCATTAATAATAGCTGTCATGTATTTTGTGTCTGAATGTGCCAAACACTAGCCTAGTTGTTTGAAAATCATTACAATGAATCCTTACAATAATCATACAAATAAGATATTTTTAAACCCATTTTGCAGATAGTGAAATAAGCTTATATTTGAACCCAAAGGTCAAACAATGGAAAGAATACAACATGTTTGCTTTGTATGGTGGTTGTAAATATTTAGCAATAATGAAAGCAGGGGTACCATTTGGTCTGTATTCTTCATTGCAGCTATTTAGGCTTTTTGCATCATCTTAATCATTAAAGATTTGTACTATCTCATGAGCACTTGTTAGACTTGCTCATTAACTGCCCCTTTAGCATGGTAGCCAAAATTTAATTATTGGCTTAAGAGAAAGTGACCTTTAGCCTGCTCTGTACTTGGCTTAAAACTAGAAGTGTGGCATCATCAGCTCAACCTTCAAGCTTAATAGAGAAATTGAATAGAGGGTCTTGTTTTTCCTATAGTTCCCCCCCCCTCTTTTACACATTGCAAGGATTCTGTCTACCTTTGGGCTTATTTTGGACAATTTCTAAAGGTCTGTAACTTAATTGGAAAACATCCTGTGTAGTTAGTGGCTAGTCCAGTTTCTACCTTCCCAAAATAGCCTTCATTTCATTGACAGCTGAATCATCTGTATCATGACTTGGTTCTTGAGTGTGTACAAATATTGAAGGTTGTTCAGCCTCCATTCTGTCAAAATTCTTTCCCTTGAAGCTTGTTTCTGAGAGAATGGGCTTCCTGTGTCTTGAATCTATTTTAGGTTACCACCCATATTTTCATGCACAGAGCATATATCATAGATTTCTCTTATATTCTGGGCACAAGACGACAGAAGTACTGATCAGGAGATTTCATCGATATTCAGGTGAAATTAAGCTACATAATGCCACTTTCCCAATCCTCCCATCCTGCTCTCCCATTTCTGTTCTCCCTCTTTTGTTTCAATTGTTAAGCTCAAAAAGAATGTGGAAAAAACCATGACCGGCCATTGACATATGTGTCCATCTACACTTGAAGTCAAATCACTTCTTGTCAGAAAGGCATTTAATCAAATTTGCATTTGCCTTTTCTTTCTTTTAAGTAGTTTTAAGCTCTTTCACCTGCTATTGTGAGGGTTGCAAGAGTAACACTAGGAATTATAATAAAGTACATGTGTTTTTCTGTTGAATTTCTTTTTCTTCTGTGTACTCATTTATACATGGCAACTAGTCAAACACAATAGCCCATTCCCTTCAGTCCTCTGGCACTCTCTTCCACTATTATCTAAGTGGATCTATCTTGGATGGGAAGAAGCACCATTAGCTTGTGGGATGAATGTTAAGTCCCTTATTTACAGCAGACCGTAGCCTGTTCCAGCAGCATGTATGTCCGTATGTGTTCATGTGCATGCACAGCACTTTTCTATAATTGTTCACTCTACATCAATTTCTTATCCTCATGCCTAGATTGTCTTTAAATCAAGCTTGAAGACCCTTCAAATAGATTACCAGAACACAATAAAACATTTAAAATTTAAAAATCACTTTCTTCATGTTTTTGTGAAGTTTCTTGTCTAGACATGGCCAGCTATGTTTTTGTTTTCTCAAGCTCCTGTTTTTAGTGTTTCAGTGTGTTCAGGACGGCCTTCTGGCCACCATTATTATTTTCACATACACCAGTTCTGACGCTTCATATAAGTTGAGGGGAGAAGAATGTCCAACAGTGGTCACTAGTGAACTACAGAAGAATCCTGTTACACCGGAAAGTTTTTCCTTGAAAAAGTATATGGATGTTGAAGCCTTTTGAGAGACAAAGAGAATGAATAAATAAATGCATATATGTGTTTGTATATTTGTGTGTATTAATGCCCGTTGATGCCCCTTTGCTATTATGTATAAATAAATTGGAAAGCAGTCCTCCGGCACACCATGGGGTAGGCTATTACTCAAACTTAGTAGCTGCACAAAGTTTATCCTTATGTCCTACTAACAAAATTACAGTTAGCATTTGCAGTTTTTATCAGTAAAGTGTGATTAACCTACACAAGTTACTCATTTTTTTTTTTAACTTAGTTTATTTGGGCTGCATTTTGCTTGGTGATTGTATCAGCATGAGACATGGCCTGGTGTTTTGGTTCTCCCATTTATTTTGGCTTAATCAGAATATAATTTTAAACTCTTCCAGGAAAAATATAGTGTCCTATGAATTTCTGCTTTTCCCGAAGCACCTTGTAGAATATCATGTAGATACAGTTTGTGAACCAAGTTAAGAGAAAAAATGACTTCCAGAGACCATCGGGGGGTTAGTTCTTCACATGTTCAGTGATTCCTAAATTCATATGTGTAGTTCTGCTTCTTTGGTCAAGTGGCACCTCTGCTTTTAATTCATGTATCTTTCCGTTTCCAGGAATGATACCCTCTCAGGTCCAACTACGTAAGTTTACTTGTGCCCTCCTCTCAGTAAGCATATTCTGCTGTTCTTGTGGTCTCATGAGTAGAGTGACCCAGAAGTGACCTCTTCATAACATGAGGACTGGAGTCGTTTCTTGAGTGAGAGCATTCCTTGAATCGCTGTGAATAACCCACTGGTTAAGTGTGTTGAGATAATCACAGGAAAATGTGTGTAAATCAAGTTTTACAGTCTTGTCGTTGTTACTAATTTTCTTCTTGTAGAGAGCTGGCTTCAAACTTTGTGTTTTCACCAGAATGTGACAAGTGCATGTCATTTTCTGTCTACATCATAAAAACCATACCATGTGGTTGAATTTTGGCTTGATTGGCAGTACTGGCTCATGAGTGGCTTAGGACTGGCATACCAGAGGTGATGTAAGTCCTAAAGGATCCTAATTGAAATAGGCCAGCACAGCTGTGTGGGGAGCCTGCCTGCTAACTGGGGTAAGCTGTTGCTATCAACCCCTTCTTTCCATGAGCTCAAAAATAAATGACTAAATCTCCCCAATTCCCGAACTTCAAGATTAAAACCTACATTGAATAAAGCTTAACTGTTCTGTTTCGCCTCTCAGGGACTCTGTTAACTGGAGCACCCAGCGTGGAGGGCAGTTAGTTAAAAGTTTTCTGGCCACTTCAAGAAGATGCCCAATGGCTGAAATCTACAGCCAACAGTGACCTTTGGCTTTTTGTTTATTGTATTTCCCAAGGAACTCAGTATATATAAATCCATCTAAATGTTTTGCTATAAAGAACACTTTTGAAGAACACATTCACAAGTGTTCTTTGTTTTGGTTATAAAAATGTATTTTATCTCATGAAATAACTGTAACCTTTATTAGGATAAATACTGTAATTTCTGTGTTCGTATAGCCCCACCCCAAATTCTACCAATATATAGCTATGTGTAATGTCAGCACTTAGTAACTGCTTGTCAGAAGGCATAAATAATTCATTCTAATCTCTAAAATATTTTATTTGTAATTTTTGTAGTTCTTGGGCTGCTTTGCAATTATCTGTGCCATTGCCCATCTCCTACTTACCTTATACTTCTTTCTGTCCCACAAAGCTGTAGGGGACAGCAGAAGGAGTGCCTTGTTCCTCCTGCCTCTTTCAGAATGCCTGGTAATTCGATCTCAATAAATGTTGTTGAATGAATAAATAAATGGAAAAATAAGAATGACCTGGCAAGAAAAGGTGAAAACAGGGAAAAGTACAAGTAGAAAGGAACAATGTAAGCATTCATTTTACATGTGAAGCATTTCACTATTTCTGGTTTGGGTAAGACCAAGTCAACAACCCTAATAAATACAAAAGAGGAATATATTCTGTATCCCTTTCTCTGTCTCTCAAATGTACACAGCCACACACTGAACAACAATTAAACAACAACCCCTTTTGCTCTTGTTAATTAGAATGAATCATTTTGCATACGTCATACATTTTTAATCCACTTAGTTTTCAAAGATTTTTCCTTGTCCTCAGGAAGAAAATGATATTTACATTAGTCACAGTTTTATAAAACTTGAACGTACTTACAATAAACTCTCGTGTTAGCAGAGACAATGCTATGGATTCACTAAAACCCATTTCTTCTTACTTGGCACAGCCTGCTCTGTGACTGGATGGTGCTATGTAATTGAGTTCTTAACAGTGAAAAATAGTTAGAAGTAATATATGGCACTTTTTGGCCTGACTCCTCAGCTCTATGTGATCCACCAAGCATCAAACACTCTCTCTTTACCTGCCTGCTGGATACAGAGAATCCAGCAGGAAACTTCATGACTCTAAGGAATGGCAAAGCCACCAAATGAAAGTCTAGGTTCCTGAATGATTACACGGAGCACAGCCCCTCAGCACCACTCTCCTAGAATCAACTGTGAACATTCATTTGACTATGAGCAAGAAATAAACTTTGTTGTGTGAAAACCCTGAAATTTGGGGAAAGGTGTTGTTTGTTATATTGAGAACTTTTAAGAAATAACATATGCTTCAAATTTAGATGCTATGCATGCCGGTACTTACTCATAAGTAAGTACTAATACCATTTTCCATTTATTATATGGGAAAAGAGAACTAACAAGATGCCACATCATCCTAATGGTGGTTTAATCTTTGCGGTTTGCAATTTACTGCATGCCTAAAGTGTGATAAGTAGTTGGGGGTATGTGTCAGTACTACAGGGAGAATAGGAAAATGGGTCCATTTTTCAAACATAGAATCCAGAAGTGGGAGAAGGAGTGGTAGAAAATAAGGAAAGAAAACCAAAGAGGCAAGGCTGTGGTGAAACAGTTGGAATCTCCTGGGGCAGAGTGGGATCAAACAGTGAGACCAAGGACACAGAACCATACAGATTGCAGGCGAAGGCAAAGATAGCAGAAAAAGATGCTGAGAGCTGAAACCAGGGTGAAACACCACTGAAGCTGCTCCAAGGGCAGAATGTCAGAAAATCAGAGTGAACAATTCACAGGGAGGGGAACAGTCTCCCAAAGGCAAAGAAAACCACTGTTTTGTACAGTGGTTTATAAAGTAAAGCATACCTCTTGGATATACTTAGTCTCAATCACATTTCAACACATTTTGCTTAGAGGTGTCTGAGTGTCATGAAAGAACATTGGTTTAGGCCAGGCATGGTGGCTCACACCTGTAATCCCAGCACTTTGAGAGGCCAAGGAGTGTGAATCCCCTCAGGTCAGGAGTTCCAGACCAGCCTGGCCAACATGGTAAAACCCCGTCTCTACTAAAAAATACAAATATTAACTGGGCCTGGGGGAGGGCACCTGTAATTCCAGCTACTCAGGAGGCTGAGACAGGAGAATTACTTTAACCCAGGAGGTAGAGGTTGCGGTGAGCCAAGATTGTGCCATTGCACTCTAGCCTGGACAACAAAAGTGAAACTCCCTCTGAAAAAAAAAAAAAAAAAAAGAACAGTGATTTTAGAATGGAACTATCTGGGCAGCAGCACTGATTCCAGCTCCATGACCATGGCCTATTCACGTAATTCCCTTCAGATTCTGTCTGCTCATCCATGCTTTACCGCCCAGTGCACCCAACTCTCCAGGATGCTGCAATAGGCAAAGGCGCTATTAGATGTCAAGGGTTCCCGAAACTCCCAAGTACTATAACAATTCAGGTGATTACTCTCATTCAGGTGAAAATCATTTCTCTATCACCAACTGTCTATCCATGGGTAGTACCAGGCTCCAGTGGAAACAGACGAAGCCTCCATGAGAGAGTAAGATACAATCTCTACAGTGAAGAGCTTGGTATGTGTTAGACATGTTGTTGTCAAGAGTTTGGTTTTTTTTTTTTTTTTTTTTTTTTGGTTTTTTTTGTTTTGTTTTGTTTTTTTTCAAAAAAACTCTTATGTAGGCAACAGTTCTGTGATGGACATTATTATTTTCAATTTCCCCACAAGCTGGTTCATCTTCTAAATAACTGTCTGCACCTGCTTAGACAGTGTTTGTTTAACCCTTTTATCCCTGTGTAAATGTAAATCATGGCTTCCCATAGATTATGAATATGTTATTTCTAAATTATCAGTCACTATTTCTATTTTTATTGTTATCTTTTACTATTTTTAAGTTGTTTTTACTGTTTCTATAGTTCATAATATCAGTTTGTGCAACAACACGCTGGAACAATTTTTTAGTTAATATTCTTTAGGGAAAAACTATCCTCAAGATAAATTGTTATCTTTGTGAGAATTGCCATTATGTGTGACCAATATCTAGAGAGTTTTCATCTGCTCCACTGTCACTGGAGAATCTGCTGCCAGATTACAATCTGTATATAGTTTCTACTACATTGTGCTTTCTTTGCAACAACCAAAATCCATGCAAAAAACAAACATACTCTATTTGGAAGTACATTTCTGTCAGTGCAATTACTGTATGAGGTTGCATCTCCCATCCTCATTAGAATTATACTTAAAGTTCTTATATTAAAATAAATTAATTACAACGAGACCACAATGACTTTGTGTGTCAAAAGGAAGACAGTTGGAAGAAAGGGAACAGCAGAAAAATCACGTGCGTGAGCGTATGCAGTTTATAATGCAGGAGATTTATTCCACTTCTGAGGCAAGAAATTGCTGGACTCTAATAGTTTCACCACCTGTGAATTATTTGGGTGCACCTCATAAGCGGGTTCTTTCTTCTATTTGTTTAAAGAAATAAGTGGTATGTTTGCCAATTCTACACTACATTAATTTTCACGGAGTTTCCATTTTCATCTTCATTGCTTTTTCAGATTTTTTTCCAAAGCTTCTGCCATTCTCCAACTAAAGCTTTGGGTATTTTCCCCTTCAATTTTTGTCCAGGGACTTTCTCTAAGTCAATTCGGTTTGTTGGCATAAATGTTGGGATGAAAGAGTGTGATAACCTAAGACATCCTGACATAAATTCCAAGAGCACTAAAGAAATGAGACAGGAAATTGTGAGCAACCTATAATAAATTCAAACTGTCCAATAAAATAAATATACCTCACTTTGTTCCCATAGTAAGACATGGTAGGGTGTCTGATTTCTCAGCCTCCTTTGCTGGCTGTAATCTCAGTCACCATTTGAAGTCTGTAAGAGTATTGTTAGAATATTGTACTTCATGAATAGAACCAGAAATGAAAAAGGGTAATGGAAACAATAGGAACTCCTACTGTTCAGGTGTGCTTAAGTGAGATTTGGAGGGAACGTTTTCAGAACTAGCTGGTTCTTTTATTCTAGTTGTTATAACCATTTGTCACTGAGACCTAATATAATTTTCCTGATATACCACACACTTTTAGTTTTTATTTGGGGCTTGTAGCTGGTCTGAGATAACAAACATGCTTTGAAATTATTGTTATGAAGTTAATTGGCATTTAAGTTCCCAGCCCATAGATTCATAGCATTTTAGAATTAAAGGGAATCTTTGATGCATGCAGAATGTGACCTCGGTTCACTGGGATCTCTTTGAAGGCAGGGGTTTGGTTTTATTTTGTCCTGAATATCTTTGTATCTCTAGAACCGGACAAAGAGTTTGATATAGACAAAATGTTCGATGTGAGTTTGTTCTTTGAATCAATGAATTAATTGCCTATTCTAGCCCTTTCACTTTACAGATAATTTAATTTAAAACACAAATGTCTGTAAAGAGATTTGAGTCATATTTACCAGGAGCACCTAGGACATAGGATCCAGATACTGGAATCTGGTGCTGTTTCCTTTGAGTCTGTTCTTCTATTGCGTTCATTCTCCTGCTATTATACTGTATGGGCCCCTTAAGAACATTTAAATAACAGCCATCATGCTGGCTTTGGTAGAAAGGGATTGAAATGTTGAAATATCACATGCAGAAGGAACCAAGGATCAAATGAAGCTGCTGCAAAACAATCTTGAATTAAAACTCAAGGACCATTGTTGGCTTGTAAATATCGGGATGACCTGCAAGAACAGAGAACTAAGACCCTCAAAGCATGGCCCTTCCCTAGAGTTGTGTCAGACCAATAAGACTCATTGACCTTGCTTCCCTATTAATAAAAAATGTGGATAATTTGGTGATATATGTGTGAAAATAACTTCATATGGGATCTTGCATGTAGCAGATCTCCAAGAAGTGCTAGCTTTCTTCCCTCCCTCAGTACAAAAAGGCATCTTCATTGAGAGTCTGCTCTACATCAGGCGCTGTGCTAGATACTGGCTATGCTGTGTTGAACAAAACAGACATGTTCCTAAAGATGAGTCCTTCTATGTAGAATATCAGTAAGGATTTGGGACAGGGGTGAGGAAGACGGGAATTAATTGGCCAGTACTTTCCATCGGTTTTATGTTGCTGTCATGATACTATTTTCTTTAAACTGTATATTTGACTATTGCTGATGTAAGGTAGTTTCTGCCTAAAGAAATAGACACATTAATTCATTATTTATAGTGATTCAAGAAAGAATGTGTTAGAAAATCTCTAAATCTCTAAAGATTTATATTTAAGGTCATTTCTTTGACTTATGCCTTTTTTTCCCGAAATCCTCTTTTTTAGTAATAATGAAACCTAAGCTTAATGAGTATATTACTTTGCCTCTGTGTTTATTTGATACATAAACACCTGTCTTTTCCATCTAGAGCTATGCTAAAGTAGTAAAACCTTTAAACCCGTCCCTCATTCGGGGGGATAAAAGGCCAGTCAGCTGCATATAGAAGGCTAATGACAGTAGGTTTTCCTGCAAAAGGTTTGCTAACTTCAGTTTGCTGGTGCTGGGACTTTTATTAAGCAGGAATGTTTTGGCTACAGGCTCCAGGATCTTGATGTGAAGAAACTTGATCAGTGGGTTTTGCCCAATTGAGAGTTCTAGGTGATTTAAAGCAGTGATTCTCAGACTTTTGTATTTCATAGACTATTAAAATTTCAGAAAAAATAAGGCTGGTTGGCAAGTAGGTAGAAGGTATGGAAAATAGAGACAAAGTTTCTAATTTTTTGTTTTGTTGACTAAGGACATTAATAAAATAAACTTCTATCACCATAGTTTCATCAAAGAAATAATATTAGTTAAAACTAAAGAGAGCACTTGCTTCAATGTAAGAAGCACTTTATATATGCTGTATTAAGTTATCTAATTCTCATTAGAACCCTACGGAGGGAGTCATAACAATTTTCCATCTTGACAAGGAAACTGAGGCACAGAGAGTTTATGTAACATGCCTAAGATCACTCAGGAGGGGCAAGGTACAGATTTGAACAGAGGCAGGGTTCATTCATATCTCAACTACCCCATTTTCTTTCACCAGTACAAGAAATCAAAGGTCATTGGAAAAAGCCAAAAGTCCCAGGTACATGATTTCAGAAGAAAAAAATAACTAAACACATTTAGCTTTCTGGAAAACTAACCAATGTCCTTATTCTCTTTATTCTTTGTGTTAACACATACTTTGTCATGGATTGGCCTGCTCTCTGCCAGTCACTTTCTTGAAACACAAAGATGAACAAGACAGAGTCTTACTCCCCAGGAAAAGCTCACAGGCACTAAACAAAGTTTTAAAAAGATAATAGACCAAGCAGAGCATATGACGTTCTGTAGTAGCACAAAGAAGAAAACAAAGAATGGGAAGGATGCTGACATTTTCCTCTCTGAAGTGTCCCAGGCACTGTTCTAGCAGAGAATAACTCAATGGAAGTTCATCAGGCAGATCAAAGAGAGAAGAGGAGGCATCCCAGCAGAGGGACCTGCAAGGGGAAAGGTCCAAAAGAAGGAAAGGGAAGATAAGTTCAAGGAACAGTGAGTGAATCCCTATAGCTGGAACATAGCCAGATCATGCAGGGCATTGCAGGCCACATCCAGGAGCTGTGACCCAAGTTTTTGTTTTAGAAAGACAGCTGTGATGGCTACATAGAGTGGAAAGGCCTGGAGAAAAGAGGCCAAAAGTCGTAAGATTGTTACACCTCTCCTGGTGAGAAGCCACGATGGCAGTAGCAACTGCAGCAGCAGTAGTGACGACAAAGAGGAGTAAATGTCCAGCTGTAAGGCTTCATAGTTGCTGGTAGCAAAAACCTCGTGTGGGCCCTCTTTGCTGTACATCTTGAGGCCTCAGAAGCTCTTATAAAGTGCCAGCTGGATGCTAGGGTTCCTTCAGTCCCACTGTTTAACACAGAGCCAGAGCCTAGAACTAAGTAGGTGCTCAATAAATGTTTGCTGAACGAAGGTGTGAAAGAGTCAGTAATTTTATTCAAGGCCCCCCAGTTAAAATTTTTGACCTACAGTTAGGAATTATTTTTCCCAAACTATCAAAGGGCTTCGGGAGCAACACATGTATCTGTATCGTAAAAAGTTAAGAACTTTCTGTCACTCAGCAAAGTATGAATTCAGGCCCAGGCTTTCTGAAGAGACTGCCAAATTGTTGTAACTTAACCCTTTATTTATTCTCAGTGAACTTTTCAAAATAGTGGCTATTTCGGAAGGGCACTCCTGGCCTGGCCAGCACAGAGGCTCACACTTGTAGTCTCAGCACTTTGGGAGACCAACACAGGAGGATCGCTTGAGCCCAGGAGTTTGAGACCAGCCTGGGCAACATGGCAAAACCCAGTTTCTACAAAAAAAATGCAAAAATCAGCCAGGCAGGGTGGTGCGTGCCTATAGTCCCAGCTACTCTGGAGGCTGAGGTGGAAGGATTGCTTGAGCTGGAGAGATGGAGGCTATAGTGAGGCAAGATTGTGTGACTGCTCTCCAGCCAGAAAGTGAAACTTTGTCTAAAAAAAAAAAAGGGAGGCTGAGGCGGGTGGATCACGAGGTCGAGAGATCGAGACCAGCCTGGACAACATGGTGAAACCCCGTCTCTACTAAAAATACAAAAAATTAGCTGGGCATGGTGGTGCGTGCCTGTAATCCCAGCTCCTCAGGAGGCTGAGGCAGGAGAATTGCCTGAACCCAGGAGGCGGAGGTTGCGGTGAGCCGAGATCGCGCCATTGCACTCCAGCCTGGGTAACAAGAGCGAAACTCCATCTCAAAAAAAAAAAAAAAAAAAAAAAAGAAAAAGTGGGGGGAAATCTGTGTTTTTTGAAAGCTTTACTGCCTCATGTAACACAAAGCTCATAACATGGAGTCATTTTTGTGCCTTTGAGTGATTATTGTAGTCTGATGCTGTAGTATTTTCCCATGTGTGATCTTTATCCGTTTTCTCACCAGTGTCCTACTCCACTCTAGATTCATGTCACAATTACGAATCTTTCCGTGTGTTGCCAGCAAATCTCTTTGCCCTAATTCTTGCAGCTTTCCAAATTGTCTAATATGGGCTCCACATGTGAAGTTCCCTTTGAAAACAGCTAAAAAACGCCGGGAGAAGATGTAGCATTAAAAGTTTAAATGTATCTGCCCTATTAAATATTAATTTTGGTCTTCAGAAAATAATCAGCCTATATTTGAACTTCTTCAGTTTATCATTTTATACTAAAAGCATAATCTGAAAAAATAACTCCGAAGTTTTATTAAAGTGAATTAAATGTCACATAAATTCTTTATATTGCTTCTTTATTAATCAGATTGCTACGGTGTCAGATTTTTAACCAGGCATTGGAATCTCATGTGTATAGAATTTCTTTTCCTAATTATAAACAAACAGTCTCCACTGTGCATGTAGCTCTTTACACAGCATTAGTGCAAAATTGATATAGCCTGGCCTCACCTCATAAAGTAGATTTGCTTTGGAACAGCATCAAATGGGTATTTATGCTTTAAATCATAGGGTCCTTCTGACTTTCATTCTAATTTTGGATACTTACTCTTACTTTCCTTCCTCCTTCCCTGAAATTGACTGCAAACAGCATAAAAAATGTTTTTAGACTTAGCAAAAAGGGAAAAGAAGTTAATTTGTCTCCTCCTAGGTGTCAAGTACTGTGCTGTTTATGTACGTTATGTCTTACAAACCTGCCCACAACCCATTTTACCAATAAGAAAACTGAGTACCAAAACCTAAAAGGTGATACAAATGTCTCAGCTTCTCATGTATGTGTATTCAGTGCTTATAGCAAGCAAATCATATTGAAATATGCACACAGATTATTTTCCATGTTGTTTGAACTCCGTTTTTGGCCTTGGTTAGCAGGAGCCTCCCCAGTGTGCTGAGTGATTTCCACAGCTTCAGAACCAAGTTCACTGCAGTTCACAGCTCGTACCATATTTCATCAATCCTAAGATACACGTTTTTTTTTTTTTCTGATTCTAGAAACTTGAATGCATCTCATAATTATAGCAGCTATAGTTTAGTGGGTAGCATTTTTAAAAGGCTTCATAATGGTGTATGAAATAAGAATGTCACTTCAATCTATAGCATCTTAGGTTTGTTGCAATGCTGTATCAGAGTCTTTCCAATATCTAATCAATGGGAGCAAAGCTAGGCTTAAGATTCAGATGCAGAAACATGATTGTGGAACCCTCTCACTCCCTATCCTCTGATGTGGATTTTTCCTGCCTTTATTTACTCATCTCCCCTGATCTCAGGACCTGGAGAGAGTCTATATGTTGCTCTTACCTTAGATCTGTTCTGACCCCTACCAAGGTCAAAACTCTCTACCGAGGACCTCCTTTCTTCTTAATCTATGGGTGCCTGTTTTCCTATCTGGAAGCAAGTATACCATAGTTCGGTAGCTCCCATGTTTGGTCAGTAGCCAAATCAGCTGGACACTTGTTAAAATTATGAAGGTTCAGGCCCCTCCTACTTCAGTGAGTATAGACCTCTGCATATTATCAGCTTTCTAGGTAATTCTGATAAACACCAACGTTTGATAGCCACAGGAATCGTAGTTAAGAGATAGACTGCCTGGATTTCAACCCTGGTCCCACCAGTGTAACCTTTCTGTCATTTTCTGTGCCCCAGTTTCCTTGCCTGTAAAAAGGGGATCAACAATGGCATTTACCTCAAAGGATCACTCTGAAGTTTAATAAAGCAAGTCATGCAACATACTCAGCACAGTACCCCACGCAGGTAGCAGGAGCCCAATAAGCATCAGCAATTATTACTCTTTCCCTGGAAGGCTGAAATTCCCCTATCTCATTCCAGAAACGAACTTCTTGTCTTTCCTTGGATTCTCAGCAGCTGACAGTTTTCCCTTGTAGCTAGAGTCTTCCATGCAATCTCAAAGGGACGGAGAAGAAAGACCAAGATTGCTTTTGAATTTGTGGGATCTGGAGCCCATTGAAGCCAGTAAGTCCAAGATAGAGTAAAGATAAAAGCTGGTTCAAGAAAGTAATTCAGTGAACGCACTTACAAATGCTTGTCTAATTTAGGGTTCTCAACCTTCTTTTGCATAAACATCACCTCAAGAATTCCAAATAAAATATCTGGGTGACTGGCAGCCTCCACTTACCCCAACCCCCAACAAGAGATTCTGATATGGTTTGTCAGGGGAGAGGCCCAGATACTGGCAATTTTCCTAGGTAATTTGAATGTATAGACAGAGTTGACAATCGCTGATCTAACTGAATATTTAAAAGGTTCCAAAAACCTCTTAACTGTTAGAGGACATATCTCTTATCTTTGAAGATGCTTTATAAACGCCCCTCCTTCCTGTGAATATCAAAAACTTAGAAGCCCCTTGTCCCTAAAATAGGGACAACATACTGATTGCAGGAACTTCTGTAGTCTATCTGAATGTGCTTTGTGAATTGTAAGTATAGTGTGAGAGGAAGGGTTCTGATGCATAATGTGAAGATGGTCATCCTATCCTGTTACAAAGCATGCACAAAGATTCAGAAATCCTCCAGCCAACAGGATGTCATATAATCTGAAGTATAATCCATCATCCATTTGAATGTATAAAGTTTTCATTCAAAAACAGGAAAACCATGAACATGTTAAATCATTTTGTACAAAATATAAGAAATTAAAACCTTCCTGAGCCCAATTTGAAAGGACAAAATAAAACAGATACACTGAAAGCATTCAGTCTTCCGTACAGACTAGTCATGCCATCTTTTATTTTATTTATTTTGCTTTTT
The DNA here is from genome assembly GCF_048565385.1 of Saimiri boliviensis. NCBI lineage: Eukaryota > Metazoa > Chordata > Mammalia > Primates > Cebidae > Saimiri > Saimiri boliviensis. The sequence goes on from NC_133450.1 coordinate 171,641,479, forward strand.
CTGCATGGCCATTGTGTGAGATTAAGTATTTGGTCATATTGCCCACTGCTCTCCTCAGAGATAGGAATTTAATTCTTATCTGAATGGCCAATTTACCCATCTGGATCCTTCTTACTTAATTGCATAAAGAGATCCTAAATTCCTCTCATCTGTTGAGGAAGCGATTGTAACCTGGCTTTCTCTCCTATCCTTTAACAGCAATTCTCAGTTCCCCCTTTGTCCTAAAATGCCCATAAATCTTCAGTGCCTCATAAGAGTATTATGTGAATTAAATGAGTATATGTAAGTACTTTGAAAACTGTAAAGCCTCAGTCATCTCGTGCTCAAAAGCCTTCACTGGCTCCAGCTGTCTGAAGTCTACTCAAGGACCAATTCCTCAGTGGGGATCCAAGGCTCTATCCCAAACCGTCATTCCTACCTTATGTTCAGCTGTTTTATCACATGTGTCCTGCACACTGAGAGCCATGCCACAGAGGAACTGGCCTGGCCAGAGCTGGAGGCAGCCTGGGGTGCCGCTTGTGTATCACATAGAAGACCACAACAAGGAGAGTCTGAATGAGGGAAGTAGCAGAGAGAGGAAACAGAAGGAAGCCACACAGCAGAAGTAGAACAGGTGGCACGGGCAATTGATTGGAGGGAGGCGGCGTGGTGTGGGGTGGCGGGGCGGGTAGGTGAAGGGCGTGAGGAGGAAGACAGAGGAGGCTGGAGAAAGGGGAAACGTTGTATGGCAATGTCTGTATGTTCATCACCGTGTTAGGGGGCAGGACTGCTAAAAGATTGGGGCTCCAAATATCGAGCTTGGTTTTGGATCTGCTGAGTTTAAAGTTATCAACAAGGCATCCAGGTAAGTGGAACTAGACTCCTGGATATTAAAGGAGATATAAATTTGTAATTCACCTGCAAGGAGAAGACAATTCAAATGGGGAAAGTGGAAAAGGTCAGTTGGAGCACAGAGAGAACAGGAGCCCAAAGAAAGAACCTTGAGGATGACAGCATTTGCTAGTCAAGATGAGTAAGAAAAGGCGGGGGACAGAACAGGGGAGAACTCGCTGCCAAGGAAGCCAGGGGAGCATATTCCGCAGCAAGATGGGAGGGAAGGTCGTAGGATGTGGTGAACTACAGGATGCTGATGAATTTCAGAGGAGCCACGTCAGCCAAGCGGTGAGCAGAAGCCAGATTACAAAGCACTAGAGAATTCGGGGGTATTGAGGAAGTGGGTGCAGTAAACATGGGTCAGTCTTTCAAGAAGCGTAGAACTGAAAGGAAGGGAGGCAGGAGACAGGTTAAACCTCACCACTGACAAAGTGGAGGGTCAAGGCAGGAAAGTACAAAGCTGGAGCTATGTGATAAAAGTGAGCTTGGTTTTAATAAAAGGAAGAGAAAGTGCTTTCGTCTTAATAGCTCAAGGAATGCTGATAGCAGCCGTGTGTGAAATTGATTTCTGGGGCCCAGCACCAGAGACAGAGAGGCTGTGAGGCAAATGGGGCAGTAAACCATGATTTAGCACCTTCACTTTCTCTGCTTATTACAAAACAGGCTTTAAAAAAGATGCCTGTGGTGCGCCTCAGCAATCTCGATATTGTCTGTGGCCAAGCTCCATTTTAATATATTCCTGAGGCATTTTAGTAATTCTAACACTGCTTGGGGCATTAATCTATTAGCTTTTCACATTGCTAAGTATGTTAATGCAATGTATTTAAATATTGTCTATTAAACAATATTGAATGATGCAGAAGAAAAAAACTCTTCTTGCTGAAAACAGAAAGGCGACAGGCTGAAAATGCTGACTCATTAAAACTGCAATTAAGCTTTATAAATTCTCAAAGTATTTGCTTCTACGTTGCAAGCATTGAGAGCCAGAGAGGGCTCACAAGAATCACAGAATCATGTCATGTTTCATGCACTATTAATAATAAACATTTAATAAGTGGTTTGCAAATGCCTCCTGAACATGATCATTTAATTTACAAATTGGAAGATGGTATTACTTCCCATATATACAATACCTGGGTGATATTTTTTAGTTTTAAATGCCAACAGTACATGGAATTTAGTCCACCCAAAAATGTAAATATTTCTGTTGAACTTGACTGGAAGATAGGAAGAGATGACTGTTATATTTGTTTCTAATCACCATTATTATTATTTTCCATTTTAATACAAGGAGAGCTGTACTATTTACAGATAATGATGACAAATTATAGTGGCCCAGGAAGGACAGGTTCTTTTAGAAAGTTACTTTAAATAAGGCACTTACCCTACAGTCTACTCTGGTCAAAATCTTAAAGAAAAAGTTGCAGGCTCTCATGTTTTTGAAATAAATACCTATTTAACTAGAGAATGCATGGCCTGATTGCTGTAGTTAGAACAAAAGCTATACTAAGACAATAGTAACTGACTCTCATTTATAATTGATAAAGGACTTAATACAGAGGAAAGTGTTTTTTAAAAAAACTCTCTATACAGTGTGGAAGCACAGTAACAAGAGTTTTTGTTTTGATACAAAACAAAGTATGGCAGGAAAAGTATTGATATCGCCCATTATAATACAAACATCACAGGAAGAAAAAAAAACATCATTCCTTAACACTTGGTTAGGAATTAAGTCAATACAGAAATCGAAAACCATCAGATAAAGCTAGGTTTTGTCTCATCATTGGGGAGGCTTATGCTTACAAGTATTTATTGCTTTACAAAGTATTAAAGAGTAAATGCTTATTAATAAAAAGTATAGAGTATAATTTAGCATTTCTTTTATTATTCAGAAGTCAGTTTAGGGTCTGCCATAGGTTCTGGATGCAGAAAATTGTATTAGTAAAGAAAGAAAGTCCTAACAGAGATTCTCTGTTTCAAGAGTTGCTTTGTAACAAAACAGTTCTTAGGATTGAAGCCGCAGGACAACCTCTACTTGTATTTCATTTAGTAATTGCACTGCACAATGTTTTTTCATATATTAGCAATTTTAGTTTTAAAAAAAAAAAACTGAGTTTTATAGAGCAAATGCTCATGTCCCATTTTACAAATTAGCAAATCAATTTGTAAATATGCTTAAATGAAATAGACTAATTTCGAATTCTAGGTATTTTTGTGGCTAGACGTGTCTTAGAAATTATCTAGCTGAAATTTCTTTCTGTGTAAGTGACTAACCTGAGGCACAGAAAACTAAGTTGCCTAAAATACCACAATGGCAAAGTCAAGATACAACAAAACACTACAGTGGCCAAATCCTGTTGTCTAGATTGTGTCCCTGTTTAGAAGTTTTTGCTATCAATATTATATATGTACACTCTGAAACATTTTAAAATTAAAAGTGCTCACCCAAAACTCAGCTGAACAGTAAACATCCATTAAACATTAAACCCTGTCTCAAGCCCTGTGTTAGACATTAGAGGTTAAGCTTAATATCACCTGGTCCCCAACTTCAATAGTACTTCAAGGACATCATATTGATATTTTGCCTCTATTAATTTCTTTTAACATCAGAGCTCTATTATTTGAATTGCAAGATTTATTTTTACAGAAAATCTGATGGAAATATATTCTCCTGAGTCCAAAACTCTGACTTTGAAATGTGGGTCAAGATTTGCTTCTATCAGGTTATTTTTCCTCATTAATTCTGCTCATTTTTACATCTTTCTGTGATCTATGGTTATCTACGTACCGTACTCGTTTTTACACTCATTAAAATATGATTTAATAGATATTCTTTACTTCTTTTTAATTGGTAGAGGGCTACGCTTTTAATTAGTCAGGACATCCTCACCTACGTCCCTTTATTCCCATTCCCAATGCTCCTCCTAATCCCAGCACACTCATCTTCAGAAGCACGGCTTCCAAGTGTTGCAGAAGGATGCCAATTGTTTACTTAGTGATGAGGGCCCTTTGGCAGCAGGCATCTAGGACTTGGATTAAGCTAGATTAAGCCAAGATGTGACAGGTTAATCATCTTTCAGCTTTACACATTTTGGGTAAATTTAGAGTTGGCATAAAAAGACATGTGAATAAGCAGAAAAATGATCCTTCTTTTTCCCCCGTGGCTCAGAATCATTTTTGTCCTCTTCTGTTCCCTGCTTATCTGCAGCTTCTGCATATATTTTTCCCTCTGTCTTTAGATAATTTGAATGTATATGGACAAGAGTGAAAGCTGACAGCTGTTATGGATTAGACATTCAACTGCAACTTGTCCTTGCCTGCTTTGTGTTCATCATTCATTTAACGAATATTCACTGAGACCAGTTACGTATCTGGTGTTCCACAAGGCACTGGGCATATTTGGAGGCATATTCATCTCTGTCACAGCTCTAAAGAAGCACACGGTCCACTTCTGGGGATAGATGTGTAAACAAGTAACTAACTATACTGGGTGGCTGAGAAATGCTAAAACAGCCATGTGAATCAAGTCCTAGCAATATGCTCAAAACACACAGGATGGCCGGGCACAGTGGATGACACCTGTAATCCCAGCACTTTGGGAGGCGGAGGCGGGCAGATCACCTGAGGTCAGGAGTTCCAGACCAGCCTGGCCAACATGGTGAACTCCTGTCTCTGCTAAAAATACAAAAATTAGCTGGGTGTGGTGGTGGGCGCCTGTAATCCCAGCTATTCAGGAGGCTGAGACAAGCGAATCGCTTGAACCCAGGAGGCGAAGGTGGCAGTGAGCCGAGATTGCAGCACTGCACTCTAGTCTGGGCAACAGAGCAAGACTCTGTCTCAAAAATAAAAATAAAAAATAAAAAACACAGGCCAAGCAGCAATTGATTCCACCTAGAGATTAGAGAAATTTTAACTAGAAGATGGCAGTGCTGTTAAAGCAGGAGCTATAAATTCTCTCTCTAGAAGTATGTTAACACATATATGCTCAAAATGTGGCATGGAGTTTCTGAGAGTTCACAGCTCACCTGAAATTTATTAGTATTACTAGGTCCCACCAGCTCTAGGCAGTGGAGCCATAGAAAGCCTTCTAGCAAGGAGTGAACAGTTGAGTTTTGTATTCTAGCAAGATAACTGGCACTGATAAAGAGGACAGATTGGTGGGAAGAGAGGCTGGAGGTCAAAAACACCAGATGGGAAATTGATTGCAAAGTGCCAGCCATAAATGGTAGAACCAGAATTAAATCGGCAAAAGCAAGATTGGATGGGCTGAGAATGGACGAGAGAGGCATTTCAGAAATGGAATTGAAAAGACTTGATGTCTGATTAATTATAAATGATGTTCAGTGGTTAAATATTTTGTTGTTATCTTTATCTTACCCACTACACTGTAAATCCTCTAAAGGTGTTGCTGACTCAAGTAAAACTTAGGAAATGAACAGAAATGAAACTTCACATTCATGTGAAAGCAACAGGTCCTTCTAAAAGCCAAGAAGCAGAGGACTATGGGGTAGGGTAGTGACTTCTGAGGGTAATCACTGCTTATAGACACAAAATCAAATAAGGAGCTGTTGAAAATAGTAAACCTGAGCGACGCAGTGATTAACTTATTGGTTGCCATCTCTACCTTACATGGTTTCCTAGTGCCAGTGCATCTCCTGGATTGCTAAGAAACCAGGTGGGTTTACTTTACATTCATAATAGAGAAGCATGATGAGCACCTCAAAATCACCTACTGCCAAAACGGCAAAATTTGCCAAACTCTTCCAAGTATCCAAGCTGCTGCCTGTAGCTACAGCTTCAGGTTAAACTAAAGGAAAATGTTATCATTGAAGGGACAAAGATGGTAATTGAGAGAGCTACTGCTTTTTAGAACAAAGACATCTAAGTCGCAGGTGCAGAGTTTTTGATGGAATTCATCTCCTAGTGTGTGTATGAAGGCAGGGGAGTGATACATATCTGAGCTGGAGAACAGAAGAAGATCCCTGAAATTGAAATCACTCGGCAATTTTAAGTAACTAGGTATTTCTCATGCTCTTCCTTTCTCCCTGAACTTATGCTTACTCTGTGCCCCTTATTGAGAGAGAAATGACAAATACATAAAGATTTTAAAAATGAACTTCCAAAGCATTTTGTCATTGATGAAATATTAGTTGAAATCTCACATTTTCTTCAAATAATTCTTAATAATTATTTCAATAACTGTAGATAACTCAAAAATAGAAAGCAACACCCCTGCCTTCAAAGGGCTTCCAGTCTAATTGGAGAGAGAATTGTTATACAGAATGATAATCCCAAAGAACTACAAAGTCTTGTTTTAATTTATTCTGTACTGATTCTTCATAAATTGATGCTACATAACGGGACATCAAGTAAATGCAGGTTAAGTCAAATATTGCAATACTAAGAGTTTATTCTTCTATTTTTTCTGAGTAAAGAGAACTGAACTTAAGAAAAGTAGGCAAGAATGTAAAAAAGAAGAAATCATGATATTAAGCCAGAAAATGTTTTAAAGTTCAATGCCACACATCCTACAATCTCTGGATGGCATTTAAGAGAGAAAGCATCCAATCATGAGTATAGGGATAGAACCTAAATCACATCCAGCGTCCCGTGGAGCTTCATTCAGAACTATTACACATTTTTTTTCTTGGCTCAGACGGCATAACAGTCAACTAAAGCAGACAGAAAATTCTACTAAAATCAAAAGCTGACTTGCCTGAGATTGACATGAAGTTAACTAGTCATTTCTTGCAACTTCCTGGTTATCAGTTATAATCTGGGTTTTTTGCCCCAAACCCTAAGCCCTATTAATCTATTAACATTCCAGTTTCCTCAGCAAATCACAAAATGAGACTTTTCTCCAGCAGGAATTCTTTCTCTATGATTCCAAACCCCAACATGTGCTCTCCAGAGCCTCAGATGTTTCCTTAGTTCTACAGATGTTTTGTAAATTCATTTCAGCTAAATTTGCCAGCACTGCAGAAAGTATCTATGGCTGATTGGAGTCACAGTTTGGACGGAGCTCGAGTTAGATTAGTTGGAAATGAAAACTAAAACTTCTAACTGGCTCTCCAGGATGTCAGGAATTCACAAAAAGAGCAGAGAAGGAATTTCGTTTGAGGGGGTGTTTCAAACATGCCTGTTTTGGGGGAGTGGAGGGTGTGGAAGCCCTGGGGGCTGATTCTTCACTGTTTTCCTTGGTGTTGGGCCTACATGTCATTTTCCACTGGAGATTTGTTTTCTAAGTATAGGAAAAAGAAAACAACAACAACAACAGCAACCAGGAACAGTTGCTTCATTTTTAGAACTCCAGGTAAAATGGAGTTTCACTAATGTTTCACACCTGAACTGAAATAGTATCAGGATTTAGAATATCCCTATGGTGCATGGGCCAGGAAGATGATGACTTCCTTCAAAAACATGAAATAAATGCATTTTTGAAATGACTATAGTTTCTACAGGATACAGTTCTCCTGTTTTCTAATTTTTCTTTGTAAAATACATGAAATTACCAGCCTCAGCCTTCTGCTCCTAACTGAGCACTCTCCTGGTCTAGAAGTTCAGCTATTACAGTCGCTATTACAAAGCAAATTATTATCATGGAAAAAGTGAACCAGACTGGCAGGCTATTTCTAGTAGAAAATCTCCTTAAGTCTTCCAAATTAAAAGGGTTTGAAATCTCTATCAGAAAAAAATACATTATAATATTTATATTAGTATTCTACCAGTCTTATGACAAAGCAGTTATAGTGTTTCCATTTGCTAAATTTGTACTTTTAAAGTAATAGAAACTGACAGTGATCAAATATTTTATCTGTGCCTTCTCTTGAGATAAGCTGATTCAAAATATTCGATGGTCTATCGAAAATTTCCTGAATATTAACCTTTGTTCATATCAGCAATTATTGATTTTAATTCAACTGGCTGTGAAATTGTGTTCTATTGGGGCTTTCCAAAATGCCCAGAGGTTTCTCAGCAGTTTTCTCGATGAGCTATAATCCAGCCTTGACCTTGGATAGAATACAAAATAAAATCAAGTTACCACAGTTCTGAAATGAAAACCTTACTGAAGTATTTGACATTGAACAGAGTCAGATTTTTGTTTCCTAAAAAGTGATGAAGCTGTCTTAATTTCATCTCCAAATTGTTATCCCAGCTTGAGATGGAATTCTGAGAACAAAATAATTTTTAAAAAGAAAAGCAACAGCATTCGTTGTCATTTTGTACTAAATTTACATACTGATAAATATTGTTTGGAAAGGAAAGGAAGATCAAAATATGAAGCTAGGCAGAAAAAAAATGATATAAACATAAAACCTGGCTTTACCAGATATTGGCTATGTGGCATGAGTGTGTGTGTGCGTGCATTTACAGCATGGTGGAGGGACAGGGAGAGAGAAAATAATTGGCACTAATAGGCCAGAAACTATGCTAGGTACTTCGAATGTGTTCTCTCTCTTAATCACCCTATTAGAAGAGGTATCAATGTTCCCATTTTTCTTTTTTTTTTTTTTTTTGTTTGTTTGTTTGTTTTTGAGATGGACTTTCACTCTTGTTGCCCAGGCTGGAGTGCAATGGTGTGACCTCGGCTCACTGCAGCCTTTGCCTCCTGGGTTCAAGCGACTCTCATGCCTCAGCCTCCCTCCCAACCAGGTGGGGTTACAGGCATGCGCCAATACACCTGGCTAATTTTTTGTAGTTTTGGTAGAGACAGGGTTTCACCATGTTGGTCAGGCTGGACTCCAACTTCTGACCTCAGGTGATCCGCCTGCCTCAGCCTCCCAAAGTGCTAGGATTACAGACATGAGCCACCACACCCGGCCAATGTTCCCATTTTACACATGAAGAAACTCTGGCTTAATGAGATCTGACAACATATCTAAGTCGAGTTTACCAGTATATGACTAGGAAAGTCTGTCTCACTACAAAGTCTGTACTCTTTCTCCTGCAGCATGATACAGGTTTTGCAACCTCACAGCCTCAATTTTCTTATTTGTAAAATAGGGGGAAAAAATTCCCACCTGACCTGGCTTATAGTGAGGATTAAATACAATCTTTTTTTAAATCCTGGCATGCTTCCTGGCATGTAGGTACTTAAGAAATCCCAGTATTGCCTCACCGTCAACTTTTCAGACTCAGGTGCAGTTAGGTGCCTTAGCAGGAATGTGCAAAAGTGCACCCAAATGTGTGCATAGATGCCGAGAAAGCAAAAGGGAGACAGGTACCCAAAAGTCCTCCCTTGGCCTGTACTGCTTTTACACGCTGTTACGGAATTGACTTTTCTCTTCAGTAGCAAGGGACAGGCTTCATGCAGTGGCCTCTGAAAGACCATGCACTGTGTCACTGGCAGTTCATCATATCTCCCAAAAGTGCAGCTGTGATAAGAACCAGATGATCCAAATTTCCTAAGCAAAGCCAGCAGCAAATATCATCTGGGAAGGCGCATGCCTCAGTCTCCACACACCATGCTCTTTAAGAAAGTACATCAAAAAGCTAATGGACTTTTACAAGAGCCCAGTTACTGCTTAATGTCTGTGAGCTCTCAGGAGCAGGGAATCACAACCCCTACCACGTACAGTTGGCGGCAGAACTAGTATTCCAGGTTGTTAAAGAAACCAAGGATTAGATAAGATTTATGGAGACCTGATGTGGGTAGGGCAGCTGAAAATGGAATCTGCAGATTTGTTTCCGAAGCTTCAGACATGGCCAGGATGTTTCTGTGTATAGATTGCTCCACTTGGCATGGGCAGACCACAGGAAAAATGGTTCTCTCATCATTGGAGGAGTTGCCCCTCTTTTTAATATACAAGTGTGTGACATCCCTTTGATTCAGTCACATACACAGCTCTAGATAGCTTAAGCTAAATGCTGTCTGTTTGGAAGAGGAAACCAGAGGTTCAGGTACCTTCTTGATGATCTTAAAATTGTAAGTGCCGCTCTTTGCCTTGTCACATAGTCTATTTTGTTGCTTTGGAGGATCTGTTGACATCTTGAAAACACTTCTCTTTGATTATAACTTCAGCTGTTATATGACTTCAATTTTACGAAAAACTATCAAGCATTTCCTCAGCACCTACATTTTTTTCATTTAATTTTATATAGCTTGACCTCTTGTTATAACATTTGGAAAAATACTTTCCAAATACCTTGTATATGTGTGTCTCTGAGCAAAGACAACTCTAGTCTTTTACTGCTAACTTCTGCTTCATCTTATATCTTTCATGTTTCAAATTGATAACCTGTCCAGGTTCCAATGAAAGAGGCTATGGATAAGTGGTACACAGAGGTCATTCTAAGGTGGAGTATCTATTGGGCAGTGAGCTGCAGGGAAATAGAGCTTCATGTGGTTACTCAAATTGTTTAACTACTTGTAGCTGTCAGCCTTGGAGCTGTTCACCTGAGACCTTGTTCCTGCAATTGGCCCCGTAATCAACCACAAAACTATCAGATGTAAACCACGTTTAGATAAGCCAGTAATGGCAAGAAAATGACACCATTCAGGGGTTGATGGATGTAGGAGAGCTCTTCTAGTATTTGTAGGAGGCATGTAATGATCTGTGACCACAATCTGTATTCCATGCAATTGGCATTCACTGAGGCTAAGAACGTCTTGACTGGCCAACAACAATGGGTCAATGGAATTGGGAGATTGATTGCTGAGTTTCTGACGAGACAGCAGTTAATTTTGGAGTCTTAATCAACACTACATTTAAGGTCAATATGTAGCACCAGAGATCTAAAAGTGGCTGAGCTGTTTGTAAATTGAATAACTCAAGAGGTATAGTCAATTTTTGTAAAATTATAGAGCCCAAACTCAGGCACTTCTGTCAGTGTTCACTGGATTTCTCAAATGCTAGATCAAAACAGCTGCCAAATGTCTATTCTCACTCATCCAATGCCTATAAAGTAAAATAGTTGCTAAAATAAGAAAAGGCTTTGTAACAGCTTTCCCCTCAAGTTAATATGAGATGCAGTTTGGAGTTTTTATCATAAATCTCCTACTGGTGAAACATTGCCTTACATAAAGAACTTAATGGTTGTTTTTTCTTTGTCATTGATATTAATAAAGACTATCATCTCACAAGACATTGCTGCTGAAATTTCCAGCAGTGGGGTCAGGGATAATCTCTTGATCACTGTGTTCAATAGCATCCATGACCTTTCTTTTGAGACATTGAATTAAAATATTAAATTTAATTCAAGACAATGAATTAAAAAATTGGTGTGATGAAAATTGAATTGAAAAACATTGGCTGGCCTGTATAGAAAAGCTTAGATTTTTAATTTCAGAAGCAATCAGCATTACATTTAGGGAACCCGTTATCTACTCTTTAATTTTCTTCTGCCTCCATTTCCCCTGCTAGAAGCAATTCAAAGTTTACACTTTAGAAAATTGCTACTGTAAAGTAAAAAGGACTGTACATTCAAAAGTAAAAGAGAAATGGGGCCAAGCATGATGGCTCATGCCTGTAATGCCAGCATTTTGGGAGGCCAAGGTGGGTGGATAGCTTGAGCTCAAGAGTTCAAGACCAGCATGGGCAACATGGCAAAACCTCATCTCTATGAAAAATATAAAACTTAGCCTGGTATGGTGGCAAGCACCTGTAGTCCCAACTACAGGGAGGCCAAAGTGGGTGGATCCCTTGAGCACAGGAGGTCAAGGCTGCAGTGATCATGTCACTGCACTCCAGCCTCAGCAACAAAACAGAACACTATCTCAAAAAAAAAGGGTGGGGGAAAGCAAAATAAGCATGTGTTCCTACCAGGGCAGACACAAAATTTGTGTATATAGAAGAAAGTCTTAAAAACTGCAATAAACAAATACTTCTAGATTTTCAATGCCCAGAAAGGCATCTCTAAAAAACCATTTCTGGTTTTACATGTAAATATCTGGCACAGTTAAAAGAAAAATCACTTTCTCCAACATTAAACATGGATTCCATTGAAATGAATTATGTTTATTGTACTTGTTAAAAGAAAAATTGGAGTTTGTTCCACTTTGTGAAATAGACCTGTGACTTGCTTCTGGGTTTGCATGAAATCTCATTCAGAGACATCATGGGCACTTCATATGTGTACTTGGGTTGAAATGTGTAATATGGATGAGATGATAAGATGTTTAGCAGTGGAAGCTCACCGTTGAAGCTTTTAGTACTTCTTCAGACGGCACATGAAAAATATCAAGAAACTTTAACACAGAGTTTGAAACAACTTGTTTTCCTAGAAAAACAAAATTACAACCATACGTTATTTACCAAACATCTTACCCAGATGACATCCAGAGGGAAACTCCCCAAGGATTTGGCATTCTGAAGTTCTTATCTCATATGAAAATGAAGTTTGCATGTGAATGCTGCATGTGGGATTTTGTTTTGTTTTGTTTTTGCAGTTGTAGTAATGGATAGCATCAAAGTTTGTAATCACTCATTTCACTCATTTCAATTACTGCATGAATCCTAACATTTGTGATAACGGTTTCATCAAAGTCATTTTGAATTTGAGTAAAATGAGAGAAAAATTGCACAAATATATATTTGTCACACAAATAGAAACTGCTTCAGGAAAATACTGCATCTCTCAGAAGTCAGCAATCCTATCTTCTATTCACATGCAGCAAACGAAGTTAGAAGATAGACGTACAATTTTAAAAATCTGAAGGATGAATTTTTTGGGCTATGGAGAAGAAATTTGGGTATTTATATAACACTGGCAAAGAGTCTTTTCTCTCTCACTGTTTAAGTCCGGAAAACAGAGTACCCCATAACGCAGTGATTAAGGATTGATTTTAATAATCTTAAAAACCAGGCTTTGAGCTCAATATATACTTCCTTTCAAAAGTACCAATTTTGGGGTTACCAATGGGGCTCTGTTAACCATGCTTTGCCACATTTTATAGGAACATAAAACTGCTGGCAGATTACATCACCAGGCAGATGCAATATGACAAGAAGCTGCAAGGTCCTACTGTGGAAAAGTCAGGAATTTTAGGAAGATGATACCTTACAAGCATGGTGTCTCAACTAATCTCAACAGCAGAAACCCTGGTGCCTTACCAGTGCACCTCCTGTAAATTTTCAGAGCCCATATATGTTTATATGTGATATTAATAAAAAGTGATAAATAATGTTAAATAATAATAGCAACAAATACTTACACAATATTGTGTTTACTGTTTAGGACCTATGTACTTTTAAAGACATTAGGTGTATTTTTTGTGTGTGGTAGTGAAATGTATTAACACAAAAGCTACCATTTTAGCCATTTTTAAGTATATAGTTCAGAGACATTAAATATATTCACCTTATTTTGCCATCGTCACTACCATCCATCTCCAGAACTTTTCGTCTTCCCTAACTGAAATTCTGTATCCATAAAACAACTCCCCATTCCCCTCTCTCCCAGTGCCCCCATTCTATTTTCTGTGTCTATGAATTTGACTATTATACGTACCTCAATAAGTGGAATCATGCAATATTTGTTATTTTGTGTCTGACTTATGTCACTTAGTGTAATGACTTTAAGTTTCATTCATGTTGAACCTGCACCTGAATTTTCCTCCTTTTTAAGACTGAGTAGTATTCCATTGTAGATATATACCACATTTTGTTTACATATTCATCCACTCATGGACGTTTGAGTTATTTCCACTTTATGTGCTTTTTATGTATCAACTCTTTCACTGCTCACAGAGATCCGTGGATTCATTCATTTTCATAGTATCTTTATTAGCTCCATTTTATGATAAGAAAACTGAAGCATATGAGATTATGTATGTATCCAAGTTTATATAACTAGGAAGCTCTGAAATCAGTATTCCATTGCAGGCTGAGTAGATCCACCCTTCTTGCTCCTAATCACTATGCTATCTCATCTCCCTTTCAAATGATTCAGGAACCTAAGTATAGCATGTACCAGTTAGAAAACCATCTGTATAACATCCTGAGGCCAGGTTTCTGACTTAATTTGTACAGTTTTAAAAGTTCAAAGGAGTAGTCAATTTAACAACCAAACCCCACAGCAACTGATTTATGAAGGATCCCATTACTACAAAATAAAAATCAGTGCTCCACTCTGGCATTAGTTCTTAGTGGGCTAAGTTCATTTTGCTAATCTTCCTATATAATGTGTGTGCGTGTGTGTGTGTGTGTGTGCGTGTGTGTGCGCGCGCAGGTGCGCGTACACAGTAGCATGGTTGCAACGTTACCCCCACTTTGTAAAAAGGAAAATTGGGGCATAGGAAGGTAGTAAGTTACTTGTTCAAGGACTCATAATAAAAAACAGAACCGGTACCTAAACTCAAATAATATGTAACTCCAGAGCCTGTTCTTTTAACTAGCAAAAATTTTATCTTTTTCTTGAATTTGAGGTATAGCATTGAGACCTTTACATAACCACAAGTATCCTTACGGTAGATGGAAATTTTCCTAGGAAGTCTGTAAGGAACCAGCAGATTTGTCAAGGAGGAATCCCTGAATTACTAAAGTTACTTTGTATAGTTATTCCAATGAACAAATCTGAAAACTAGGAATAAAATTGCTTTATTAAAAAATTGTCAATGGTATAAAATATTGTTAGATTTTGGGAAGCAGTGTTGGTATGCACAGGCCAAGCTTCTCAGGCAGAAACACCTCTGAGAGCAGCTTCTTTCTTTTCATAGAGATGAAGAGTACACTCATGAACCCTGAGCAAAATTGTGACTTCAGTGCAATTGATTTTCTTCTAACACAAATTCCTGTTTCTGGCTTCCTTTTCCATTTGTTACATTTGTACAATCTCCTGCCCACTTCAGTCATTACCCAGGTCCCTTAAATTCAAATATTCCTCTCCCTGAACATACAGACATTAGGAAATGAAAAAGAATCTGAGAATCTGATGCACCTTTCATTCCTAGCACATATACACAGCCACCATGTTCACATGTACAGGCCGGTCATATTTTAGGACACATGTTTCCGGGTTCCATGGGGATATGGTGCTGACCATTCTTTCGTTTCTCACAGAGTTCCAGGACAGCACGCTCCGAGGAGGACCGGGACGGCCTATGGGATGCCTGGGGCCCATGGAGTGAGTGCTCACGCACCTGCGGGGGAGGGGCCTCCTACTCCCTGAGACGCTGCCTGAGCAGCAAGTAAGTCCTGCACCTGCTGGGGGTCTTTGTGAGAACCAGAGGTAGCAGATTTGAGGCATACTTTCGTGGTTGGGTTTATGGAGAACATTCTGTTGCTCACAGATCCAGATAAAAGAATGAAAGGAACATACAAATAATTAAATTTGTGTTCTTATGTATTTTTATTTGCGTTCTTATGTCCATCTCCAGCTAGGTATTTAAAAAACTCTTATCATATTATAAGCAATAGAGAACTTAACCTTCTTTGCCAAGCAAATGTTATCCATCTCGTGCTAGGACTGGAAGGAGAATTTATTGTTAGAAATGGTTCTGGAATTATTAGCGCTATAATATATTGTACGATATTGGTATTGTAGCATATTGGATTTAACTGGATTTTTAGTATTACCGAGTACTTTGTGAATGAATATTGGCTTAGTTTTGTAGATGCTCTAATAGCTAGAAGTTTCTTAAGGTCATTCAGTTCAATGAGTCATGAATTTTGAATATAAGGAAGTTTGGAAAAATAGCAGTTTCAGTGGGAATTGGGTCAGGAATAGTGAGAGGGATGAGGAAGGTAGGCGTGGGAGCGGCTAATGCATCTAAGCTAAAAGGAAAGGACCTGAGGCCTTAGAATGGAATTTTTTACATAGAATAATAATAATTTGAAACTCCTTCTTGAACTGTGTGGTCTATGACTAGATCTGTCTCCAAACTATAAAATATAAAGTACCATGGGAACATTTTTAATGAAAGATTTTATTTGACAGTGAAAAGTATTATGTGTAGCAAGTAGGAGGTTTGATCAAAATTACTGTATCTACTGTATTACGAAAAAAGGAAACAGAAAAAGAATTCTAGACATTTCATAAACAAATAGCAGAAAGTGGTGAGATGGTGGTTCGGAAAAATGTCAACTTACTTTAATAAGAGTGAGAATTTCTTGAAATCAGCAACAGAGCCTTATTCCTTTCTGTCTCCCCAAGGCCTGCACAGGGTCTAACAGATATTGGAAGCCCAGTAGATGGTTCTTCATTGAATTACTAAAGTTCATTTTGGCTTCAGGCAGGTATCACTGGAAATGTTATAACCTGAGATACATCCAACAAGATACCAGATCAGTTCTGGTATTCGGCCACTGCAGGATTTAGGTGTGCACTAAATATGGGTTAGTGGGATTGTATCTACCAGCAAGATTTTTTTATCTTGTTTTGAGGCCAGCTTCATATCAATAAGAACCTTGAGCCTATAAGAAAGACTAGACTTTTGCTCCTTATGATTCACCTGCTCTCTTAATCTTGAATTTATAAAACTTCCTAAATCTGCAATATGTGCTCCTACAGGGTGATAATCTAACTGATAATATTCGTACATCAGTAAAGCCAAAAAGTAAAAATTTGGATTGTTCCTGTTATCTAGTTTTCTCAAATTAACATCCTTGAATATTTTCTAGGGATGAGCCAAAACATGTGTCTCACAAAACCAATGAGAAATAAAGGGGAACTTTTATACTGTCTCAGTGATGTGCTCGTTAGATTGTGATAGGATCTTTTGCGGAGTGAGAGACTGAGAAGCAATTTAAAGAATACATTAAAGTCACAAAATTCTGTCATTCTGCAAATAATCAAAATTGATGCCATGTGAAATTTTAAAATACCAATTTTACCGCCTAGTAAGATAAAGCTCTAGGTGTTAAGTTCTACTTTGATACTATGGGTATCAGTTGTCTTCTACTTATAAAGTATTAGAAAAGTAGAATGTAAATGCTGCAATTATAAACATATAGAAGATATGTCCCTATTTTACTTTTGAGTATTAAAAATATATATTCAGTAATCTCATACAAGGCTAGACAAGAGGCTTATAAAATGGGGAGGAGGTAGACTACTCATTCTTTAGGAATTTGAAGAAGAAAAGGCCTCCAAATAGAAGGCATTTCTAAATCCAACAAGAACATAAAGAAATACTAGTTGCTTAAAAACCAGTGCTTAGTGTGGACTGTTACATTGTACACATGGATATATTCTGTACTCTTAAAGTTGTAGTCATTCTTTAGCAAATCAAAAACTTGTCACCATCATTAAACTCTGAAACAATCTGGATAGAAATGTAATATATAGCTTTTTCGCAACGGGTTTGCCGCCAGAACATAGGTGTCGTGAAAACTACCCCTAAAAGCCAAAATGGGAAAGGAAAAGACTCATATTAACACTGTCGTCATTGGACATGTAGATTCCGGCAAGTCCACCACTACTGGCCATCTAATCTACAAATGTGGTGGCATTGACAAAAGAACCATTGAAAAATTTGAAAAGGAGGCTGCTGAGATGGGAAAGGGCTCCTTCAAGTATGCCTGGGTCTTGGATAAACTGAAAGCCGAGCATGAACGTGGTATCACCATTGATATCTCCTTGTGGAAATTCGAGACCAGCAAGTACTATGTGACTATCATTGATGCCCCAGGACACAGAGACTTCATCAAAAACATGATCACAGGGACATCTCAGGCTGACTGTGCTGTCCTGATTGTCGCTGCTGGTGTTGGTGAATTTGAAGCTGGTATCTCCAAGAACGGACTTACACACTAGGTGTGAAACAACTTATTGTTGGTGTTAACAAAATGGATTCCACTGAGCCACCCTAAACTACAGCCAGAAGAGATATGAGGAAATCGTTAAGGAAGTCAGCACTTACATTAAGAAAATTGGCTACAACCCCGACACAGTAGTATTTGTGCCAATTTCTGGTTGGAATGGTGACAACATGTTGGAGCCAAGTGCTAACATGCCTTGGTTCAAGGGTTGGAAAGTCACCCGTAAGGATGGCAATGCCAGTGGGACCACGCTGCTTGAGGCTCTCGACTGCATCCTACCACCAACTCGTCCAACTGATAAGCCCTTGCGCCTGCCTCTCCAGGATGTCTATAAAATTGGTAGTATTGGTACTGTTCCTGTTGGCCAAGTGGATACTGGTGTTCTCAGACCTGGTATGGTGGTCACCTTTGCTCCAGTCAACATTACAACTGAAGTGAAATCTGTTGAAATGCACCATGAAGCTTTGAGTGAAGCTCTTCCTGGGGACAATGTGGGCTTCAATGTCAAGAATGTGTCTGTCAAGGATGTTCGTCGTGGCAACGTTGCTGGTGACAGCAAGAATGACCCACCAATGGAAGCAGCTGGCTTCACTGCTCAGGTGATTATCCTGAACCATCCAGGCCAAATCAGTGCTGGCTATGCCCCTGTACTGGATTGCCACACAGCTCACATTGCCTGCAAGTTTGCTGAGCTGAAGGAAAAGATTGATCGCCATTCTGGTAAAAAGCTGGAAGATGGCTCTAAATTCTTGAAGTCTGGTGATGCTGCCATTGTTGATATGGTTCCTGGCAAGCCCATGTGTGTTGAGAGCTTCTCAGACTATCCACCTCTCGGTCGCTTTGCTGTTCGTGATATGAGACAGACAGTTGCCGTGGGTGTCATCAAAGCAGTGGACAAGAAGGCTGCTGGAGCTGGCAAGGTCACCAAGTCTGCCCAGAAAGCTCAGAAGGCTAAATGAATATTATCCCTAATACCTAATCCCTAAAATGAATATAATCCCTAACACCTCAGTCTTAATCAGTGGTGGAGGAAGAACGGTCTCAGAACTGTTTGTTTCAAGTGGCCATTTAAGCTTAGTAGTAAAAGACTGGTTAATGATAACAATGCATCATAAAACCTTCAGAAGGAAAGGAGAATGTTTTGTGGACCACTTTGGTTTTCTTTTTTCCTTGTGGCAATTTTAAGTTATTAGTTTTTAGAATCAGTACTTTTTAATGGAAACAACTTGACCAAAAATTTGTCATGGAATTTTGAGACCCATTAAAAAAGTTTAATGAGAAAAAAAGAAAAAAAGAAATGTAATATATATTTTTAATTGTGAAAACTATTTATATATGCCCTACCACATATTTTGATATCATTTTTCAGTAGGATTTGTGGTGTTAGGCTGAACTGTACTAATTCTGATCCTTGTAAGACAAACAACATATAAGTTGATTTAGCTGTTCAGTCTGAGATTCTAGCAGGCTTTCTTGAGACAGCAGCTCATGATATGACCATTAGCATATTACCTCTGTGCCCTAATGAGTTAAATCTTACAGCTACAGATTTTAAAAGGAGCAAAACTAAGACTGAGTTACTATCTTTGGGTGTGTATTGATTCTAGAAAATCCATACCTCCAAGGACAATTTAAAGATCTATAATAAGAATACCAAATAAATATGTTAAGCCATTGAATATTCATAGATGTTACAATGCTGACTTTTAAAATATTAGGTTGGTGCATAAATAGTCCA
Source organism: Saimiri boliviensis (assembly GCF_048565385.1). Taxonomy (NCBI): domain Eukaryota; kingdom Metazoa; phylum Chordata; class Mammalia; order Primates; family Cebidae; genus Saimiri; species Saimiri boliviensis. The sequence continues at coordinate 171,660,790 of NC_133450.1, forward strand.
TTACTTTCAGTGGCAAAAACTGCAGTTATTTTTGCACCAATCTAGTACTTTAGCTTTTATGGCAAGTATGCACTTATTATCTAGAAAGCACAACAGAATATGTGTTATTAAACAGCTTAGATAGTTCCTGCTTTGATTCAAGACCCTTGTGTACTTTGTATTTTTTAAAACAAGGCACACATACACACATAGAAACCCCCACCCCACACGTATTTGTGTGTGTGCTGAGCTGTGACAGAAAGTATATATCATTTCAAAAGGGTCTGAAAGCTGCTGTTGCAAAGAACTCACCCTGGCAGGGGCCCTTTTTGGATACAGATCAGACTCACTTATCCAGGAGGAGACCTTAGCCTAAGCGTCACTGGTCTGCAATCAAAGTTCAGTGATCTTTGCTATGGGATTATTATGTTTGGAATGAGAGGTTCTCAAATGTTTGTGTGTCCCTGGCTTTCTCTTTCTGTCATTTTGAATCACTTCATATGTTTTAATAGGATTTTAATCCCTGTATTTTCTCCTTTTTTACGTGTAATGAAAGTGTAGAGTAAGTCCCCTTTGATATCTAAAAGGAATCAGGCATTTTGGGTAATTTCATTTTAGATGATTTATATTCTCCTCCCTATATAGTTTGAATGCATCTGCTCAGGATCTTGGATGGAAGTGTAGTTGTCTTCATTATCTTGTAAGTTCTCAAGTGCCTAAGAAGCTAATTGTTTTCTTGGTAATTTTTATTTACAATCAAGGTCTTCTTTCACTGTTAACAGCAATTCCTGGCTTACAGCTTCATGTTTCAAAAAGCTAGCTTTCAGCTATCAGAGTTCATGGAGACACCTAGCATTGATTAAGCTTTTTAGTTATGGACATGAATAAAACTTTTTAATTTTCATTAAAATAGATAACTCTGAACAGTAAAAAATATTAAATAAGTATACTTATAAAAACAAAATATAATATTAATGAAATACATTCTAACATTTTTCTCATTAATGCTTACCTGTAATTAAATCATTTCTTAAATATGGCCCTAGTATGTTCTTAGGCTGGATTTGGAATGTATTTTGACTCTTATAATTTAGAAACAGATATGTTCTGAGATATGTGCTCAGCTTCAATACTTAAAATCAGTTTGATTTTTAAAGTTTTCAGGTTTTTTTCCCTCAACAACTGGTTCTATCTATTCTAGTACCAGCAAGAATTTATTAGTTTACCCTCCTTAGCTCCTTACTCTAATGGAAGTTCTCACTGGTGTAGCAATTATTCAGTGCCACAGTAATGCTGCATGACAACCACTAATCCTCACTAGAGTATCAGATAATGAATTATTGCTCAGCTAGGTGGCTCTGATGCACTTGGATGGCCTTGATCATGTATCTAGGGTTGGCTGGCTGTTGGCTGATCTAGACTGGCTTGGTCTGGGCCAACATGGGAAACCCAGCTCTGCTCCAGATTCCTCATCCTGCAGCAGGCTAGCCTAGGCAAGTTTTTACAGTAACAGCAGAGGTGTAGGAGAGCAATTCCCAGTGCAAAGCCTGTTTTCAGCTTCTGTATCATATTTGCTAGTATCTCATTGGCCAAACTAAGCCACCCACCAAGCCCAGAGTCAGAATGGAAGAGCCACAATATTACATGCAAAAGCAAGAAATAGGGAGAGAGTGAAAAATTGGGACTATTCTTCAATCTACCATGAATGGTCTTCTGTGGCTTCCTTATTCATTTTTAATGTGATAATAAACTTAATGGGTTCTGTCTCATTTCTCGACTCCAGATTTAGGCATCTATATGCAGTTCAGTCACCTTATATACCTTTCCAATAGGGAAAGCTTAGAGCTTATGAATATATATATATATATATATATATATATATATATATATACACACACACACATATATATCCTTAGAGGCCTAGCAGGTAACTGGAATGTATGTAGTATTCTAATAGTAAACATTCATATTCAGTCCAAATAAATCCCATCTACCAGGTAAATCAACCTGCTGGGCCAATTTTCCAGCTATGGTAATATGATCTCTTAGATCACTTTCAGGTCTAATTATTTTTTCAAGTCTATCAGCTAATGATTATTCTATTCCCAATATGACAAAACTATAAAGGGAGCTAGATTACCCAGGGTTTTTTTTTTTTTTTTTTTTTTGAGACGGAGTTTCACTCTTGTTACCCAGGCTGGAGTGCAATGGTGCGATCTCGGCTCACCGCAACCTCCGCCTCCTGGGCTCAGGCAATTCTCCTGCCTCAGCCTCCTAAGTAGCTGGGATTGCAGGCATGCGCCACCACGCCCAGCTAGTTTTTTGTATTTTTAATAGAGACAGGGTTTCACCATGTTGACGAGGATGGTCTCGATCTCTCGACCTCGTGATCCACCCGCCTCGGCCTCCCAAAGTGCTGGGATTACAGGCTTGAGCCACCGCGCCCAGCCAACCCAGGTTTTATGGAATAAATGACAACTACTCAACTTCTGGAGTTAGTTCTGTTCCCTGATGGGTTGGGAGCTTGTGAGGAGACTTAGTTTACCCTCTGAGTACAGAACATCCTCTCTGAGTGATCTTTTGAAGGTTATAGAAAAGAAATTCAATGGAGACAAAGCAGAATGAAAACACAGACACATATTAAATATAAAAGCCTTCATTCTCAACAGGCAGTACTTAATACTGGGGGAAAAGCCCTGACTCAGGAAGATACTGAGCAAAATTATTTCCTTGGTTTCTCCCCTACCCTTTTTCTGAGGCTTGTGGAAAGTAGGCAGTGCTTGATTTTTGCAGTTATGATATTGGAACATTGATTATTGCCTTTATCTGCAACCCTGGTTTAAGCTACAGAGAAAGACACTGTATAAGCATTGCCTTCCACCTTTACTAATTTTTGTAAGATTGTATAAGGTTTCATTGAGTAACTCTTATAACTTTTACTAATCTTGTATCACCAAGTAGAATATAATGTTTTTATTTTTCATTAATTAGAAAAGAGACAATACCTACTTGTGCTTGATGATGGACATTTATTCTATTTCAAGTAAATTAAAGACCAGCTACCTTGAGAAGCTGCTGCACTTTCCAGTTCTTTGCCCCCCAACTAAATACTCTGAAATAATATTTATAGTGAACTCATTTGTCTATCTTTTTAAAAAATACTTCATACTAAAGATCTACCTTTCAAAGCTCTAGGTTTATCTTCAGCCAGTTAATTTAGTTTTGCTCATAAGGAGTTCCAAATGCATAAGATGCTTAATATGGTGTGTAACATTGTCTCACTGTATTAAGTCAATGCCAACACCAGGTTCAAACGAGGAAGCTGCAGCTCATTTGAGACGGCAACAAGTCGGATAGCTGGCTGCTCTTAGGTCTGATGTGAACCTTTGCACTGGTGACTTCTGAGACCTTTTTACTTTCTGAAATGCCAAATTCATCTAGCTAATAGCATAGATTAATAATACATTAACATTGCATTAAGAGGATAAATTAATACATTAAGAATATAAATATTTTGATAAATCATAACTGATTAAATTATGGATTTGGCTATTTTATATATATGCAAATAGCAAAAAATGATCTTATAAAGGATGGCAGCATTTTTAAAAAGTTAATAAATTTTGAGTTAAATCTTTAAATTGAATTAAAAGGTTTTTTTTAGGTGAATACGATTATTAGATGGGCAAGAAATAAAAATCATCACACAAAGGGGTGCCTAAAACAAGTAAGATTATAGTATTATTCCAAAGGCATGTGGCTGCCAGACTGGTGTCAACATAAACACAGAAAATTTAAAATAAATAGCCCCAAGGATCTTAGTCCACATCCACAGGAATTAGAAAGATCATTCTACAGGTCTCATTTCATAATGATTGTGCTAAGAGAAAGTAAGCTAACTTCTCTGATTTTTAATTGTAAACACAGATATTCTGCCATGAAAATATTGATACACTAGTATAGGCCTTAATTAGCATCTTATTTCTATACCATATAATAATAAATACCAAAAGAAAATTTTCACTGGTAAGATTTGGCTTCTTAAACAAATGTTTGTTTTTTTCTTTTAAAGACATCTCATCTCTTTCATAACATCCAATTAAGGTTCACAGGACTTGTTTTAATAGATTTTAGAACTTTCAGCTCAAATAAGCCTGAAAGCAGGCTTTATCTGTTATTCTTCATCTAGTGTTACATGTTATCAGCCTTATTTTCTTTAGAAATGTTTGAATTTTTGTTTAAAAGAAAGATACACAAGTTCAGAATAGGTATAACTATTCATGTCATTTGTATGAGATTGTCTTTTCATTTTGTTAAGGGAGGGTACACATTTTGGGACATAAGCTTAAGAGTTTGTGGTTGCCTTCCTTTTACTTTTTGGGCTAAAGCCTAGTCTAAATGTATCACCAGGACTTCTAATATTTCAGGTCATGTATCTTAAGAGGGTGTATTTTTCTAAGATCTGATCTTTTTTCAGGAGGCAAATGTGCTAAGGCCAATGACTGAATGTTTAGGACCAACCAATTTATGGCCTGGTTTACCCCATAAGCCAATTTGTAGGAATAAAACATGGTTGGAAATTTGTTTGTTGTCTGTAACCTTTACTTGCCATATCAGGAATCTGTAACTCTTAGCTGTCTTTTCTGTTTATTTAAAAAAATCCTTACGTGGCTTGTTCAGTAGCCCTTCTAAAGTTCGTGTATCTCCTCAATTTTAATTAATTTATTCAATGAATATTTATCAAATACCTACTATGTTTTAGGCAAATCAGTAGGTATAACTAAGGATAGAAATCCCAAGGGGACAGAGTCTCAAGAATTTACAAAATTATTAATTTGCCTCTGGGTTTCTACTGATTGTAGTTGCAAGATATTTTAAGAACTAACAGAATTTCCCTGAATTCTAGAAATAATACATCTGTGGAACTGGGTTTTTTAAATGTTATGTATATATAGTTATTTTATTCTGGTAGCATCGTTTCATATATTAATGCTTTCATTTCTTAATTAAGTTGTACGAATTCCTCCTTTATTACAATGCTTAGCACACAGCAGACACTCAAATGTTTCATAATTGGCTTTTAAAGAGTGTATGCAGTATTGTTATTTTATTTCTTCAATCTGTGCTTCAACTAAAAAGGAGGAAAAATATATGATATTAAACATCTCAACAAAAGAATCAGGAACCTAATCCCTATACCACAGAACCAATATTGGTGGAAGCAATTCTCCTTTTGAATTAAGAAAATATTTCAGACTTAGACATAGACTGAGATGGGAAGGATCTTAGAGCTAGTCTCTCTAATTTCCTCTTTGTTATTTTTCTTCCCCTTTTTATTTTTATTTATTTATTTATTTATTTATTTTGTGGTAAGACAATATAGCATGAGATCCAATATCTCAGCCAAATTTTAAGTGTGCATACAGTCCTGTTAACTAACCAGCAATGCTGTACAACAGACCTCTACAGTTCAGTCATCTTGCATAATCGAAACTATACTCTCCTTGAATGGCAAGTACCATTTTTCCCTCCCCACAATCTCTGGCAACCTCCATTCCACTGTCTGCTCCTATGGACTAGTCTAGATACCTTATAGAAGTGGAATCATGTAGTACTTGTCCTTATTTCTGACTTATTTCTCTCACCATAATGGCCTCAAAGTTCATTCATTGTGGTTTGTTATTCCCTTTGCTGTGCAGACTCTTTACTTTGAGTGTCCTACTGGTCTATTTTTGCTTTTGTTGCTTGTGGTTTGGTGTTACATCTAAGAAATCATTGCCAAATCAATATTAGGAAGCTTTGCCCCTATATTTTCCAGTAGGAGTTTTTCATAGTTTCAAGTCTTACATTTAAGTCGATAATCCATTTTGAGTTAATTTTTGTATATGGTGAAATTTTGATAGCAATTTTATGCTTTCACACGTAAATATCCAGTTTCTGCAGCACCTTTCCCCATTGTGTATTCTTGGCACCTTTGTCAAAGATCAGTTGACTGTATATGTGTGAGTTTTTTTCTAGGTGTTCCATAGGTGTATATGTCTGTCTTTACACCAAGATGTCTTTACACTTGTATATCTTTACACCAGTACCATACTGTTTTAATTTCTGTAGCTTATAAAATATTTTGAAATCAGGAACTGTGATACCTTCACCTTTGTTGTCTCTGAATGTTTTCACCATTCCAGATTCTTTCTGGCTTCGTGAATTAGGACTGTTTGTTCTATTTCTATAAAAATCAGTCACTGGGATTTGGACAGGCAATGCATTGTATCTGTAGACGACATTGGGTAGCATGGACATTTTAACAATATTAACTGTTCCATTCCATGAACATGGAATGTTTTACCATTTTTTTGTGCCATCTTTAATTTCTTTCAGTAATGTTTTGTGGTTCTCAGTGTACAAGTCTTAACTTACTTAAGTTTATTCCTAATTGTTTTATTCTTTTTGATGTGATTGTAAGTGAGACTGTCCTCTTAATTTCTTTTTGTGAATAGTTTTTTGCTAGTGAGTAGAAATGCAAACTGAAACTGACTTTTCTATATTGATTTTGTATCCTACAAAATCTCAATTTACTAGTTCTTCATGAAATATCTAGAATTTTCTGCTTATGAAATCACGTCATCTGCAAAAAGAGATAATTGTACTTCTTCCTTTCTTATTTGGATGCCTTTTATTTCTTTTTCTTGTCTTACTGACTAAGACGTTCAGGACTATTTTGAACTGGCTGGCAAGAGTGAACAACCTTTCCCTGTTCCTGATCTTAGAGGAAAAGCTCTTGAGTGTGATGTTAGTTGAGGACTTTTCACATATGGCCTTTGTCATTGTGAAGAAATTTCCTTCTATGCCTAGTTTGAGAATTTGCATCATGAAAGGTGTTAAACTTTGACAAATGCTTTTTCTGCATCTATCAGAGATGATCATGTGGTTGTTATTCCTCCTTTTGTTATAGAAGGAGTTCTTAATCCTAGTTACACTTTAGAAGTGCCTGAAAAGCTTTTAAAAAATACAAATATCTGGGCCCTACCAAAGACCAATTAAATTATGATCCCTGGTGGTGGATTCCTGACATCAGTAATTTTTTCAAAGCTCTCCAAATGATTTTAATGTGTATCCAGGGTTAAAACTGCTGTTGTCTTGAAGGGGATGATAGTGCAATGATGAGGTTTATCTCCAGCTCCCTGAAAAATTAAAGGTTAGAATAGAGAAGAAAAAAAAAATGTTTGTTTGTTTGTTTGTTTGTTGAGGCAAAAGCTGGCTGTAATGCCCAGTCTGGAGTGCAGTGGTGCTATCTTGGCTCACTGACACCTCCACCTTCCAGTCTCAAACTATCCCCCTACCTCAGCCTCCCTCGTAGCTGGGACCAAAGGTGTGCGCCACCATGCTCCACTACTTTTTGTATTTTTTGTAGACACAGTTTCACCACATTGGCCAGGCTGGTCTTGGACTCCTGAGCTCAAGTGATTTACTCGTCTTGGCCTCCCAAAGTACTGGGGTTACAGGTGTGAGCTACTGCAGGATTTTCTGATAAAGATACTTCCTATGTTAAAATCCCCCACTGAAGTTTCTGTGAAATGACCGAGTGCCATGTGGGAGAGAAGTCACGGGTACAAGCATGTCAAGATGTAATGATGGCGATTGCTCTAGGTACTAATGTGTATCTACTCTTCCAGTAGAAACACAGTTGTCTAGTATTAGTCATTATCAGCCTTGCCGAAAGTGGTAAATGGACTAAGTGATTTCTGACTTATTCTTTCATCCTTTTATTAATTAAGCCTACAAACATGATCTTTTAAGCTTCCAGCTTGTTAGTGAATAACCAAGTTAATGTCCTAGTGATTCTTGGGTAGTTTATGCAAATTATCTGAGACTTACCTCTCCTTAAAGTCATTAAACTTACTATCCACAGAGTTGAGTTTAGCTTTCCATCTTCAACTCAGCATCCATCCCTCCAGCTTCTCCCTCACCTTAACCACCAAAAAATAGTAGGGGGACGGGAAGCTTTTCTAATACTACTTGCATTATTACTTGAATTATTTCCTCTTTTGGGGCCCGATTTTAGAAAATGGAAAAAAGAGATATCTGACCCTGTTTTGTTTAGTTTCAATCACTGAGAAAGAGACAGAGACACACACACAGAGACAGATACTGGATATGAAGGACAAACAGAGAGTGGTCCAAATCATATTCAGTGGGGGATGGACACTTCATCTGGAGGCAGGAAGAATAATTATAAAACACTAGGTGATGTTACATTCATACATGGACCATCAGCCAAAGCCCCTAATGTACCAACCTAAAAGCACTGCAGAGCCAGTCCCTACCTTTGAGCTTTGGAGTAGGATTCCCTGGTCCAGATAAAGTCCCTTTCCTAGTGGGAGAGAACCACGTGTTGTGGGAACCAGAATTTTAGCAATAAGTTTCTTTGCCTACTTTGTGAATTCTTCCTTCTATTTTATTTTTCATGAAACTACTGACTTTTGAATTTTGGCACCACTATTCTGTAGCTGTATGACATTGGACTAGATTTTAGTTTCTCTGGGATTTTGTTTGCTTATCCATGAGGTCAGCTGAGCAGTGCCTGGAACAGAACAAGTGTTCCATAGATATTTGTTGAACAGACATCCACGGTGCTGTTCAACTCTGAAATGTGTACCCCTAAAAAAGAGACCCTTTCTCCTGAGATACACAGTCAAGCCCATTTTGCTGTTAGACAGGAAGAGGAGCAAACGCTGCTCTTCACATAAATGATTTAAAAGAAAAATGTTGTGACTCTCCAGACCCCCATTTTGCAATGAACATCTGGGTGACATGGAAGGATTGGAGAACTTTTGTCTCTAGCCAAAATAATTCATAAATTTCCAACTCAAGGCTTATATCGGGTGAGGTTGTTAGAGTCCTAGAGTTTCATAATATACATTTTCCTCAAGGGGAAGATGGAAAAGTTGGACTTGATGTTGCTAAAACACATTTGTTTTTATTCTCATTCTTTGCCTCTTTTGGCTACTGAGCAAATGTAAGATCATTTGCAAACCTTATGGCATGTGTGTGTGTACTATAAAGTACATATCTTTCCTGTTAGTGGATCTTAAGCCAAAGGCAGCAATCCCCTGGCCCCCACCCCTAGCTATCTTTCAGAGGAAGCAAATGCATTGCAATGACAAACACAACTTATAATCAATCTATGAAAATAAACATGCCCACTAAAATAGAGCCCAACGTTTTTCTCTTTGGTAGCTATTTAGTTTCGTTTTAAACTTTTTATCTTTTTCTTGGCATAGAAAGATTTTAATCAAGTTTCAAAGTTCAAAAATTAGAACAGATGTGAGACTGGAAGTTTTTCATGGCCTGAAATTGTCTTTATAACATTTCCTTCTGCGTGTTCTTTCCTTCTTCCTTTGGCTGTTAGTTCTTTCCTTCCCTCCTTGTATCCCTCGCTCCCTTCTTTCCTTCCTTCCTTCTCTCCTGAAATATTTGTAAAGCACTAACAGTACACCAAGCATGTCGCTAGGTTCTGCAGCTCAGAAACCAAACACAGATTCCAAGGGAGAAAAGTAAATAAATAGTCAAAAAATTACAATTTTTATTTTAGATTCAGGGGTACCTGTGCATGTTTATTGCATGGGTATCTTGCATAATAGTGGGGATTCGGCTTCTGGTGTACCCATCACCCAAATATTGAACATTGTTCTCAATAGGCAGTTTTTCTACCCACCACCCCCCAGCCTTCCCTTCTTCAGAGTCCCCAGTGCCAAATATTTCCATCTTTATGTCCATGTGCACCCACCGTTTGGCTCCCACTCATAGGTGAGAACATACGGTATTTGATTTTTCTGCTTCCGAGTTAGTTCACTTAGGATAATAGCCTCTAGCTCCATCGATGTTGCTGTAAAGCACATGGTTTCATTCTTTTTATGGCTAAGCAGTATTGATGGCGTATATGTACCACATTTTCTTTATCTAGTCATTCATTGATGGACACTTAGGCTGATTCTATCACTTTGTTATTGTGTATAGTACTGCAATAAACATACCAATGCAGGTGTCTTTTTTATATAATGATTTCTTTTCCTTTGGGTAAATATCTAGTGTGGAATTGCTAGGTTAAATGGTAATATAGTTTTCTTTTTTTTCTTTCTTTTTTTGAGACAGATTCTCCCTCTGTCACCCAGGCTGGAGTGCAGTGGTGCAGTCTCAGCTCACTGCAACCTCTGCCTCTTGGGTTGAAGCAGTTCTTCTGCCTCAGCCTCCCAAGTGCTGGGATTATAGGCATGCGCCACGATGCCAGGCTAATTTGTATTTTTAGTAGAGATGGGGTTTCACCATGTTAGCCAGGTTGGTTTTCTAAAAGTAAAAGAAACATGGGTGTTACGACTGTGTCCTAGATTTTTTAAACTCTAGTCTTTTGCTGCCTCGGTGCCTCCTCTCCCGGTGAGCTCTTCACCTACAATGTCCCTCCCTCCCCATGTTCAAAACCCTGTCAAAACCCTGATTGTTGCTTAAAGCCACCTTCACCTGTACCCCTGAGTCTCACCATGCTATATTCGTGAGGCATTTTGTTTGCACCACCTTTAAGTCACCGTTAAATTGTCTGGCTGTGTTACAGTTATTTATATGGTACTGTCCCTAATTAGATTATCAGTGTTAGGATCTCAGGTTTTATTTTCCTTTTCTTTGTACCTTCCTTCCTGGCACAGAGTAGGTATCTGGTCACTGTTAGGCGAATTTACTGAATTAAACACAGGTTAAGAACCTAGTGTAGTACTCGATGAAGCAGGAATTTGAAGAAAGGGCTGAATCACAAAGTCTCCCTTCTCCCATCACATTCTTGGGACTCCTATCATCCATATAGGACATCCGGCCTAAGATATTTCCTTTGTAAGCTATTATCCTAGCCTCGGTCTCTCCTTTTTTGAATTCCTTCTGTATTTAATATTCAGAACATTCCCATGAGTTGTTCACCAGGCGTTATACTGCTTTGTGTTCTATTCTGATGCACACGAATTTCTTCAAGTAAATAGTAACTTTGGTAAGAATCAGGGAGGCCACCATTTTTGTGTCTCTCACAGTACCTTGCTTAGTACCAGTGTATATTAGATGCCCAATGAATGTGTTAAGTGACTGCAAATTGGACAACATTATACAAAGCTTGTTAACCGGGAGGCACGGCCCAGGGCTCATTTTCCCCATCGGGGTGCTTATTGTACATTGTCTCATGAGACTTTTTGAGCAGTATGCTCAAAGCAGTTTCTGGCTCCATTAGAAGCTGGGCATGACCTTTATGGTCTACACTGTCATCATTCTTATCTTTTTCTTGTCTGATTACATGAGTATACTCCTCATTTTCATAACTCCAGCCCATATTTGTGAAAACTCGATGCTTTGTTATAGCATGTCTTTCTTTGAAGAATAGGCAGGTCTATGTAAAATCATACTTGTTTGGGAAAAAAATTGGCAGTGATTTTTTTTTAGTTATAATTTAGACATAGCAAACAATCATAATAGCAAATAAGCTAATTTGAAACTTAGAAAACAAACTCCAAAATTCAGCCTATAATATTCTCTTGTGGGTCTAAATTTTAACAGTTCTGCAGCATCCGAACTGTTGCTCAGAAATCTGTAAAAGTGCAGAGATGCTTTCCTCAGTTCCATCTGGTTAGGAGAAGTTCAAACAACCAGAGAGGAAGTTGTCTTAGAATGTTTTCCCTAAAGCTACCTAATTTCCATTTATATCAAATTTAGTTTCCACCATAAGCATTAGTAACTCTCTGGTTATACATAAATCAGTATTTCCAAGTTGGCACTGCATTCAGAACATTTTTTTATAATGATAGATCAGGATAGAGCAGAAGTGTTGAATTATAAAACTGAGATCACAAAAATACCTTATATATGCCAAAGAAACACTTTTAATTCTAGTTCCCAAATTACAGCACCATCTTTTAATCTGGCCCTTCGCTATCTCCTGATCAGTTTAAAATTGCTTTGAAAATGCGGCTTTAAGGCCGACTCTTCTTTTGGTTCAGTAGGGCCCTGTGAGTGCCTCTGGCACACTGTTATGAGCTAACATGGCACCAGGGCTGTGTCTGTTACCAGCCAGCTCACCTACTGATGGATGATGCCTGGCAGTGTGCCTCCATGTTGTTTCTTGTATTATGATAACAGAAAGCATTTTCAAAAGCTACAGTTATCAGGTTGTCATAATAGTTTGGCTTGCATATCTATCTATTCAAAAAATAATAATAATGAATCTCTCCCTTAGCACTAATCTGCTTGAGCCACGTGATGTATCCCATGTAGAAAAGGCAGTGGAAAACTGCTTCTGCATGGGATTCAGGGACCTTTCAACTTAGGAGAAAGATTTTTTAATATATGCTTTGAAAGTCCCAAAGCACCAAGAACCTCTGTTTCCTCCCTTCCACTGCTGGTTGTATGTAGAGGGGATGCATTTACTTCTAGAATTTTAGTGGCATTGTTCAGTGAAGGGTATTTAACCTGAAATGGGGAAAAAATGTGAATGTTAGCCTTGAAAAAGGACAAAGACACATTTTAATATTTAGGGTCAGTTTCCATAGGCAGGTGTTACCAGATTAAACATTACTTGTTATGAAGAACATTATAAGCAAATTTCTTATTATTTTAGGTACAGGGTCATCTGGAAGCATGTGGCAGACAAGAGGGGCCTCAAAGTACATTTTAAAATTACTAGAAGAGTATAATTAACTCGTTAGTAACACAAAATATAAATGCTTGATGGGATGGATACCCATTTACCATGATGTGATTATTATGTGTTGCATACCTGTATCAAAATAACTTCTGTACCCCATAAATATATATACCCACTATGTACTCTCAAAAATTAAAAATTTTAAAAAAGCATTGTCCTGAATAAATATGTTAATTTAATGTTTATTAAAAGTAATTTAAATATTTTAATATTTATAAAGTACTCACTAGGGATACAAACTAGAACATTTCTAATTGTTTAGAGATATGATATATAATGAAGATACAGTATAAGCATGGTTATGTGCAGATACTTTTAAAGAAGACATGGTGCTGAATTGACTCCTCTTTTTGGGAGCAAACTCCCTCAAAATAATGCTTTAACATAAACAAGATTCATTGTAATTTTTGTTTATGACATTGTAAATTCGAATTAAATAATAATTATTTCGAGCACAGAATAAAATGTAGAACATTATAGAGTGACATTTTAAAGTATAAGAGTAAAGTAAAGCTAAGAAAAAGATTAGAATTGGACTCGTGAAACCCACAGAGACGGCTTGTCATCTAACTCCTCTTTCTCTTCCATGCGAGGTAAGACCACAGCTAACCATCTGTCATGTACAGACTCCAGTTCTAGTCCCTGGGTGTTCAGCATGCAGTTTGAACCACAGATGAGGACAGTGAACAACTGAGAAGAGCTTTACACACAGGGTCCAGAGGTTCATATAGTTTCCTTTTCCATGGCCAAGTTGATTGGTATCAAGTATTTCCTGAAAGAACCTCTTACAATAATGTCTCTGTGCTAGGGCCTACTAGAGGGAGGAGGAGAGGGAGGAGTGTGAGCTGAAAAACTACCTAACAGATACTATGTTCACTCGTTACCTGACAACAGAATCATCTGTAACCCAAACCCTAGGATCATGCAGCATACCCGTGTGACAAACCTGTACTTGAACCCCTGAGTCTAAAATAAAAGTTGAAATTATTTAAAAATAATCATAACTATGTATCTTTAGAAAATGAAAAGAGGCTGACAGTTCACTTGCACGTGGTTTTGTCAATTGTTCTCAGAATTTGTTATTCCTCTTGAGTTCTTTGTAAAGAGCCTCAGGAATGTAGAATTTTTGTAACTGGCTCGTTGGGGGCAACTTCCTGCAATATAGCTCCAGTGAGTACTGAAATGCTCATTTGAAGTGAAGGGAGAAACACTGTTCCAGTACTACTTGAAATCACTTGGTCCCTCTTGAGTTCTTTGTAAAGAGCCTCAGGAATGTAGAATTTTTGTAACTGGCTCGTTGGGGGCAACTTCCTGCAATATAGCTCCAGTGAGTACTGAAATGCTCATTTGAAGTGAAGGGAGAAACACTGTTCCAGTACTACTTGAAATCGCTTGGTAGGGCTGCGCATCCACTTGTCTTGCTCTAATCTATGGTTGCTCTAAGACCCACGGTCTAAATGGCCCAGGCTCCCTTGGGCTGGAATTGCTGAACATGGCTTTATGTCTGTTCTCTTGTAAAGAGCTCATAGATTTCTTCGGATGACTAAAAGAAGAGAGATATGCTTGTGTTCACAGTGCTTTAGGAGGCTGAGGTGGGAGGATCACTCAAACCCAGGAGTTTGTGGTTATAGTGAGTTGCAATAGCTCCAGCCTGGGTGACAGAAAGAGATGAGTCCCTGTCTCAAAACAGAACGAAACATAGATGGACTGTCCTATTTTAAAATTCTTTGCCATGAGTCTGTATTTGAAAGGCAGTTGATATTCAGGGAAATACAGTAACCCATTCTTGCTTAGCAACATTCTTTGCTTTCTAGAAACCTGGAGATAAAGCCTGGGGTGCCATGAGCCTAATACAAATGCATTGTCCTTAAAACCTCTGAAGTGTTAAATGCACAATGACTAGATTTTCTTGAAACAATTTATTAACACCAGGTATGATTCTGACTGTGCCATCAGAAGGATTTTTTGCTTAGTGAAGAGATGACAAGAATTTTAAGGTAAAAGAGAGATAAATCAAATGCATCCCCTTTTTAAAGACTTTTATGAGAAAGAAGATGTCAAAAGAAGAAGCTAACAAGTTGTTTGACCTTAGAGAGAAAACTTTTAATTTTTCATGTCAGTTCACCTCTTCTCAGGTTATTAAATGATGACACTTGAAACTGTAACATCAGGATTTTAAGAGAGGAAGTGTTTAGATGGTGTATTATATATTAATGAGAGACAAAGTATGCATCAAGTCTACATTAATCTCATAAATGAGTGAATTAAAGTCTGAATAATTCACACATAATAGCTTGTGATTGAGGTAATTTTTATTTTTGAGAGAAGGAATTAAATAAAAATTAATATGACTGGCCAGGAGTAAAGTGCTGGTTCAGTAAATAAGGAATGTTTGATGCAAATTTGACACATACATATATTCCTCCCTTCTCCCCGCCACCAAGACAAAGTCTTGCTCTGTTTCACAGGCTGGAATGCAGTGGTGCGATCTCAGCTCATTGCAACCACTGCCTCCTGGGTTTAAGTGATTCTCCTGCCTTAGCCTCCTGAGTAGCTGGGAATACAGGAGCCCACCACCACACCTGGCTAATTTTTGTGTTTTTAGTAGAGGTGGGGTTTCACTATATTGACCAGGCTAGTCTTAAACTCCTGACCTCATGATTAGGCTGCCTCAGCCTCCAAAAGCGCTGAGGATTACAGGCGTGAGCCACTGCACCGTCCCATTTTTTAATTTTTATTTTTTTTCTTCACCTTTTGTTTTATGTTCTGGGTACATGTGCAGGGTGTGCAGGTTTGTTACATGTGCCATGGTGGTTTGCTACACAGATCAACCCATAACCTAGGTATTGATCCCACCATTCATTAGCTAATCTTTCTGGTACTCTCCCTCCCGCTAGCCTCCCCAGGCCTCAGTGTGTGTTGAGACCAACCATGTATCCATGTGTTCTCATCATTCAGCTCCTGCTTGTAAGTGTGATTGATTTTCTTTTCCTGCGTTAGTTTGCTGAGGATAATGATTTCCAGCCCCATCTATGTCCCTGCAAAGGGACATGATCTCATTTCTTTTTTATGGCTGCATAGTATTCCATGGTGTCTATGTAGCACATTTTCTTTATCCAGTCTATCACTGATGGTCATTTGGGCTGACTCCATGTCTTTGCTAGATGAATAATGCTACAAGAAACATACATGTGCATATTATATCTTTATAATAAAAGATATTCTAATACTTATATTTTGTTTCATACTTGATCCAGTTTCTGAGTTCATGATTGATACAGTTCTCAAGTCCCTAAACAGAGCACTGTAACTATTTTATCGTTTGTATTTAGAGGACATAGTTACTTAAATCCTATTCTATCATTTGTCTATAACCTTCCTCAGACATCATGTTAGACTGCAATTTCTAATGTTTGTTTTCATCCCCAGAGTTGAATTTTACTTTGTTTAAATGTGAAAGAAGTCACTCAGCTGTTTTATATTAACAACCTGTTTTTAAAAAAAGAAGGAAAATATTTTTTACTGCTTAATTCTTAGGGATTTTGTGCCCAGATAAATGCCTTGGATGAAGAAATTCACACTTGGCAGGAATGAAATCCTTGTGGTGGAATAGTCACTTAGCTTCTTATGTAAAATTTATATTCAAATTTAATAAATTTGAACTTTCAAAAGTACAAACTTCTCTGCACTGAAGCTCTTTCACATTGCATTTTACTGATGAGCATGGTTTTCTTGGAAATGTTCCACTGTGTGTCTACCTATGTTTTTCTAGAAGTAGATTTAACAGAATTGAGAAGTCGTTTATAAACTGGTATAGTAGCAACAAGGTACAGTCAACTCTAAGGCCAATTCCCTTCTCAGCTTTCCAGATTTTTACCTTAATGTTATACCATGTATCTTGAGCAGATCGTGTTCCTTTTCTTATTGTTTGAGACTAAGAATTAGTCAGGCCTAGATTCCAATCTCTGGTTCTCTTTTCTGTGTATGTAGCTTTAAGCCTCCTCAGCTTTCTCTGCCTCAGTTTTCTCATCTGTTAAATAGGAATAATATAAAGTTGCAGAATTGTTGGATGATTAGAGACGATATATGCAGAATACCTAACATTGGTCCATATACCTATAGCAGGCACTGAATATATAGTAGAGACTGGTTAGTGTTTCCATTATAATCTGCAATTTGATAATGTCTTTCAATAATGATCAGTTTGCCATGCTTAAGCATTACCACCTTAATACCATGTGTCAGTCAACTTAAAGAACCTCTCAAAAAAGTAATATATTAAAGGGAAGATAGTTCAGAAGCATCTATTAATTGTCTACAAATGCATATTAGGCATTAGAAAATTATAGGATATTCTTTGGAAATTATGACAAGTGGTTTTTCTGTACTTTGCTTTTGATTTGGTTTGTTTTTCCTAAGTAACAAGTATTTAAATCAATCTTTTATACTCCATGCTCATATCTCCTATTATTTAATGATGCATGTAAAATTTGTGTAGGTATTTGCAGGTTAAAAGATTTGGGAAAAGGCTCTTTTTTTGTATTTTGTATTTTACTGAAACAAGTATTTTTCTGCTTTGTTTTGTTTAGAAAGCAGTATCTCTGTAATAATCCCTTGGCATTTGAACAGAGCTTTTGTACATTATTTCAGTTGGTGATCTTAACTTTGTGCACAGGCATTTCTGTATTCATTTAGCAGATAAAAAAACTAAGACCCTAAGAGAGCAAGAGATTTATGCAAGTAGAAGAATAAAACCTATACCCCAGATCTTCAGGCTCCTAATTCAGATTTGTCTCCATGATTTCATGAATATAAGGTTAGATAAAAATAAATAAATAAAAGAAGGATGAAAAACATACAGTATTAAAGTCCCAATCATTAACACCAGGGTTCACTTTTTAAAAGCAAAATCTTATCATTGAATCTCCTCTGCTTTAATACCTTCAGTGGTTCCCCTTTGCGTATTACAGAGTTCAAAATTAGAAGGTATTTCACTCATTTACTGCAGTTCCTCACATAAACCCTAAACCCCCCAAAACCAGAACTGAAAATTTGCAAGCACACCAAATCTTTTTTGCACCTCTATGCCTTTGCTTAGTTTCTTCTCCATGTATCTTTAACCTCCTTTCAGTGGCTATTTTATTTTTATATCTATTGTGTACTTAATTAATCAAATGCCTACATAATGCTTGCTGTGTCCTAGGCACTGTCTGAAGTGATTCACAAATACTAACTCAGTTAATTCTCATAATTCCAAGAGATAAGTAATATCATCCTATTTTATAGAAGATAGAACTGCAGTATAGAGCCAGGATTCTAGAAAGCAGAGCCTCGTTTTAAGCTGGGTACTCTACCACTGCACTATGGTACATATGCAGCAGGAACTTCAAAATTGAGAAACATATCACAATTTGCAGACGCTGGTATCTACATGGGATGCTACCAAAGACCTCCCAGTTGTAGAATTCAATTACCTTGGAAATTTACCATCAGCTGGAACCTAGCTCTCTTGTTGTTGGAGTCAGAAACCTAATATTTTTCAGCAATAGCACCAAGAACACATCCTTTTCTTGAGGGTGTACTCACAGTGACTCAGCCCATGAGATTAATATTTCAAACTAGAATGCTGGTTGATTAATTTAGAGCAAGGAACAGAACTGTCCATCACATGGACCAAAGTGCCCATGTAAGCACGGCCAGCACTCTCTGTTCTCAGCAGTCATAAAAATCCAGATCACTCTTGGCAAGTAGCTTGATCAACCTGACACCGTAATGAGGGGTGGTACTTGGATGAGCTGAACGTTGGTTGGTATCAGCAAGGTTAGCAATGAGCTATCTATGTGGAGATTGTAACAGTCTTGTCAAGGGGACATGCAGGACTTGAAATTCATTGGCCTTTTTTTCTAGGTCATTGCTGGACTGGACACTGATAAACACGTGTCTTTGTCATGCTCCTTATTTTTATGGTTCCAATGCCTGGCCAGCCATTCCTTTTCTATTTTTACTGCATAGTAATATAGTGAGTCTGGTTACAGCTAAGTCTTTAGGAATGGGACCCTTTCTATATTGTTAAGATAGTCTGTGTATAATTGTGTTTTCAGATGACATTTTCCTTTTGTTAACATTTTCAAGACCTAGTACAAATACTATATGCATTTCTTGTGCCGAATTACATGATTAATTTTCTCTTAATAACAAAGACAAAGTCATATTCAGTCTTCTTTCTATTCTTTGTGGTAATTTCATTGCCAATCACATAACAGAAGTTCTGTGGATGTTTATTGAACAGGGAAGTAAGGAGGCATTGAAGCATTGTGATCCTGAGTGTGTGAGTTCCGAAGCCAGATGGTCTAGCTTCATATCTCAGCTCTAAAACTTAATAGTTGTGTCATTTTTGCAAATTACTTAACCTTCCTAAGCTTCAGTTTTGTCATCTGTAAAATGGATATGATGATGGTATCGTATCTCTCAGGGTTTTTCAGAATACTAAATAAGTTAATACATATAACAAACTTATTAACGTACCTGGAATTCTAAAACTACTAGGTACTAATATACTCATTCTCACAGGATTTTGTAGTATATTTTTACTTTTAAAAAAAGTGTGACATATTTTGAAAACAGTACAGTATGTTGTTCATGATTTAAGTGTTAGCATTGAATGTTTTATCAAAAGTTGATTGTTTTTGTTCAGAAGAATTCAGTAAAATGGAAACTCCCATGTATTGCTGGTGGGAGTATGTAATGGTACAACCTTTATGGAATGCATTTTGGCAATATTTATCAAGGGCCTTATAAAAGTTCGTTCCCTTTAGTCTAGTAATTCCCCTAGAAATTTATTTAAAAAACAGTCAGAAATTTGGATAAAACATATGCAATGAAATGGTTTATCACACTATCATTTATCAAATCCCAAAGTGTAAATTAAATGACAAATAATGGAAGAATAATTAAGAAAAAATTACATCATTTGATAGAATATTATGTAGCTCTCAAAATGGTGTTTTTAAAGTTATTTAATACTGTGAGAAAAAGCCTCCAAAATTTTTTAAGTGGAAATAAAAACAGGCTACAAAATTGCATACTGTGATTTTTTTTTTTAATTTATACTGGAAAAGACTAAATAAATCAAAATAATAGTGATTATCTTTAGATGAGACAACTACAGGGGACTTCTTTTTTTTCTTTTTGGCAATCTGTCTTTTCCAAAACCTCTATAATGACTATATATTTTAGAAATAAAAATAATTTTTAAGAATTATGACTTTTCACATTCTTAGAATTGTGATTTTAAGACATTTTGAATATTAATTCCAATTTATTTTCAAGATTTAAGTTTTTTTTTCGGTGAAATATGTCTTCAGTTTTTTATCAGAAACAAGAAGAAAGGATTCATTGAATATCATTTTTTCAGAAAATTTTGCACTAATGTTTGTTTAAATATACACTAAGAACTTATTTTAAGAATTTTTAAAGCAAGACAAATACCTAGTTTCGACTCTTATAGAGAAATCAATTTACATCCATAATATTTTTAGATCTGCCCAATTTGATTTTTAATAGTAAATCCTCTAAGACTATGCTTAGAAGAAAAGAGAGGCCCTTTTACTAGTATTTAGAGGGAACTTTTTATAAGAAATATTTCTGATTTTGAGACTTTCATAGGTAATAATAATTTTTTTTTCTTTTGGCAACCTAGGAGCTGTGAAGGAAGAAATATCCGATACAGAACATGCAGTAATGTGGTAAGTATGAGGTTCTGAGTTTGTGATTATGTATATGTTTTTTAACACTGAATGGTGCTAAGCAGTTTTATATCCTGGGCAGGAAATCAACCAATTAGTATTTCACTGAGAGTTTTTATATCATACTGTACTGATTATGCAGGATTAAAATGGTATTCTTAATGTTCCTCAATATAAACTTCTAGTCATCTGAGCAGCTTGAAACTAACTAGACTGTTTCAAAACAAGGGCTCTGCATTTCCTCTCTGCTTTCTGCCTTTTCACGTATAGATATCATGAGGATGAGTAAGGGATGATAAAAGGGCAATCAGTTGGGATATCATGAAATAAATATTAGTAAATCAAACTCAGATTTGACAAACTCATTTATTTGTTCAACAAATATTATTCAATGCCAACTATGTGTGAGACACTACACTAGTAAACGAATAAATAACATGTGGTCCCTGTCTTAAACATCTGTAATATAAGGATTATAAAGAAAGAAGACAGATGTGCATTGCACATAACCATACTCTAGGACAAAACATGACAAATGCCATAAGAAAGGAAAAAAGTTCTTTGTGAGTTAAAACAGAGAAATCCAAAGGGTCTTAAAGGAAAAGGTGATTTGAGATAGGGTTTGGAGGACTATGACTAGCTCATATTGGGTGTGAAGGGATGACAGTCATCCAGTGGAGAGGACATAATGGGCAACTTTGGAGGTAGGAATGTCTGAACACTTGTTTCAGTAGAGTTGAGTATAGCAGTATAAAAGAGAAGAATTGAAATACGTTTTTGAGGTTATACCATAAAGAGATTTGAATGCTAGTCTTCAAAGTTTATATTAGTTCAGTGAATAATCAGAGTCACTAAAGTAAGAGTATGATGTTGCAGTTTCCCATTTAGAAAGGTTAATTTTTTGGTCATACAAGGGTTACACTAGAACAGGAAATGGATGAGGAGCAAGAAGTAATGAAGGCTTAAGCCTTCATTAGCGGTCTCAGGAGACTGAGGCAGGAGGATCCCTTGAGCCCAAAAGTTCGAGACCAGTCTGGGGAACATAGCAAAACACTGTGAAGAAGAAGAAGAAGGAGAAGGAGAAGGAGAAGGAGAAGGAGAAGGAGAAGGAGGAGAAGGAGAAGGAGAAGAAGGAGGAGGAGGAAAGAAAGGAGGAGGAGGAGGAGGAGGAGGAGGAGGGAAGAAGAAGAAAGAAGAAGCAGCAAGAGCTTTAAATCCAGAGGGAATACTAAATAGATACAAGAGAGCTTAAAATTAAGGTCACTCTGCCAGATTTGAAAAGCATTTGAAATTAGAGTGATAGGTTGAAGTGGGAATAAAGGAAACAAAAAGGTACATACATATTTATGGCTTTCACACTCACTGATCCCTCTGTTGAAGAAGCTTGTTCCTCAATATGATTGCCATTTTTATTATTCCACATTTCCCTTCTGCACAGCCTTAGCAGAGATTCTCTATTAGGGCTCCGCCCCTGCAGCAGACTTTTGCCTGAACATCCAGGCATTTCCGTACATCCTCTGAAGTCTAGGCAGAGGTTCCCAAACCTCAATTCTTCTGCACACCTGCAGAACTGCCACCACATGGACACTGCGAAGGCTTGGGGCTTGTACCCTCTAAAGCAATGGTCTGAGCTGTACCTTGGCCACTTTTAGCCACAGCTGGAGTGGCTTGGACACTGGGTACCAACTTCATCCAGAGGCTACCTAGATCAGAGAGGTCCTGGACCTGGCCCAGGAAACTATTTTTCCCTCCTAGAGCTTGGGGCCTGAGATGGAAGGGGCTTCCAGGAAGGTCTCTGACATGCCCTGGAGACATTTTCCCCATTGTCTTGGTGATTAACATTCAGCTTCTCATTACTCATGCAAATTTTTGCAACAAGCTTGAATTTCTCCCAGAATTTTTTTCTATTACATCATCAGGCTGCACATTTGTCAAAATGTTATGCTCTGTTTCCTCTTGAATGCTTTGTCACTTGGAAATTTCTTCTGCCAGATACCCTAAATCATCTCTCAAGTTCAAAGTTCCACAGATCTCTAGAGAAGAGGCAAAATGCCACCAGTCTCTTTGCTAAAGCATAAACAAAAGTCACCTTTGCTCTAGTTCCCAACAAGTTCCTCTTCTCCATCTGAGACCACCACAGCGTGGAATTTATTGTCCATATCACTATCAACATTTTGGTCAAAGCCATTCAACAAGTCTATAGGAAGTTCCAAACTTTCCCACATCTTCTTGTCTTCTGAGGCCTTCAAATATCTAGGAAGTTCCAAACTTTCCCACATTTTTCCTTTCTTCTTCTGAGCCCTCCAAACTGTGCCAGCCTCTGCCTGTCACCCAGTTCTAAGGTCACATCCACATTTTCGAGTATCCTTATAGCAGCATCCCACTGCTGGTACCAATTTACTGGATTAATTCATTCTTATGCTGCTATAAGGACATGCCCAAGAGTGGGTGATTTGAAAAAAAGAAAAGAGACTTAATTGACTCACAGTTCCACAGGGCTAGGGAGGTTTTAGGAAACTTACAATCATGGCAGAATGGGAAGCAAACATATCCTTCTTCACAGGTGGCAGGAGAAAGAAGAATGATAGCTGAGTGAAGGGGGAAGCCCCTTAGAAAATCATCAGATCCTGTAAGAACTTACTATCATGAGAATAGTATAGGGGAAATTGCCCTTGTGACTCAAGTATTTCCACCTGGTCCTTCCCTTGACAGGTGGGCTATTATGGGAACTACAATTTAAGATGAGATTTGGATGGGGACACAGCCAAACTATATCAGACTCTGACCTAATATTATTTAAAATTTGTAGCATTCCATGAGCCGAAATCTTTACAGCTTGTAGAATCAAACTGACACTGAATTTTCTTTATGAGAATCTAGATTCTTCAAATAATTTGAACCTTTGCTTTCTTGCTTTTAGCCATGATAGAAGCAGCATTGCCAAAACACACACACATACACAAACTTCAGAAAGTATCTTTTCATGATCACATCCCAGTTTTTCAAATTAGGAAGTTTAAAACAGTTCAATTAAATATGCTTTGTTAGATACTTAATTTGGAAAAACTTGAGAGTCTCTTAGCTAAATTTCCAGGTTCATCTTTTATCCCTGGGGACACTTCAGGGCTACTTTATCTCCAAAGATTCAAGCCTCTTTTCTTATTTTTTGTAGAACTGCCACATATAACTTTTTGTGGGACTTCATATTCCCCAGGGTAATCGGAGGAGTAGACGGCATCTCCCCAGTTTCCCATTTTTTTTTGTTTTCCTAAAAAAATCAGCTCACAGACTTTTAAAAATTTATTGCCAACCACTCTATAAATAGCTTATCAATACAAGAAAGTACCCATAATGTTTGCATAGTTCTCATAGTGATGGTACTTTCTTATGTTTTGTGTAGCCGGTTCAAGAAGACCGTTTCCATTCCTAAGGACATAGTGCTGGAATCTTCACTATTTTGCAGTTCCCTGCTCTATTCTAAGGAAGCAGCAAGGCCCTCCCTTTCTGGAAGGAAAGACAAAGATGCTATTGGTAGACAATCGATGTGAACTAGCAAACCAATCAAACAGATCTTTTATGTCTCAGAGATTTTACCACAAGACTAAATGAAGAAGGCTCTCAAAAAGGTTTCCTTAGATCCTATCTTCATGGTAATCCTCAAATTCGAACCCCTTGATCTTAATTAGGGATTTCAAAGTGACTTCCAATGTGTTTAGAGAACTGTTGTGTTACTTATAAACTGTTTCTTTTGCACTATCCTTAAGGTGTACATGAGTTGGTATTCAGGAGACAGTGACCATAATTAGCAACATAATAGGCCATGCTGCTTCTGGTAGCTGCTAGTGCTCCTAATTTCTTTATTAAGTTCTTTGTTGCTCACTGCAACATTTTACTGTTTTTAAGACAACAATATGTATTAAGCAAAAGAGTTGTTCTTGGTCCTGGGGTTCATCATTAAATAAAACCAAGACCAAATTTTCCTGAAGCTTTCGTTCTAATGAGGGAAAACAAGCATGCAAGCAAATTATTTAAAAGAAAATATACCAGATAGCAGTTGGTGCAATGCAACAAATTAAGCGATTGGTAGCTAGTTCAGAGAGGAAGTTCAGAAAATCCACTTGAGGAGTAACATTTGAATGACAAGAAGGAACCAGCTATATGAATACTCAAGGAGCAGCGATCCAGAAAGGACAGCTAGCGCAAAGGCTGTGAAGTGCGAGAGAGCTTGGTGTGTCAAAGAAAGCATAAAGACCACTCGGGAGGCTGAGGCAGGAGAATTGCCTGAACCCAGCAGGTGGAGGTTGCGGTGAGCCAAGATTGCACCATTGCACTCCAGCCTGGGTAACAAGAGCCAAACTCTGTCTCAAAAAAAAAAAAAAAAAAAGGCATGAAGCCAATATACCTAAAGTCTAGTGGGCAAGAGGACGAGTATTGGAAGACAAGAAAAAAATCAAAACCAGAGGTAGGCAGGAGCTAGATCATGCAGGACATTGTAAAGTACTTACATTATATGTTAAGTATAAAAATAAGCTACTGGGGGTTGGCCAAGTAGGATGGCTCACACCTGTAATCCCTTTGTTTTGGGGGGGGGGGGGTCACTTGAGGCCAGGAGTTTGAGATTAGCCTGAGCCACATAGCAAGACCTTGTTTCTACAAAACAAAAACAAAATATTAGCCTGGTGGTGTGCACCTATCGTCTCAGATACTGGGGAGGCTGAGACAGGAGGATTGCTTGAGCCCAGGAGTTCAAAGCTATAGTGAGCTCTGCTTACACCACTGCACTCCTGCCTGGGAGATAGAGCAAGACCCTGTCTCTATTTAGAAGAAGAAGGAGGAGGAGGAGGAGGGGGAGGAGGAGGAGGAGGAGGAGGAGGAGGAGGAGGAGGAGGAGGAGGAGGAGGAGGAGGAGGAAGAGGAGGAGGAGGAAAGAGAAGGAGGGAGGAAGGAGGAGGAGGAGAACGAAGATGGAGGAGGAGGAGGAGAAGAAGAAGAAGAAGAAAAAGAAGAGGAAGCAGCAGGTCCTGGGTAATATTAAGCTGGGGAGAATAGAGCTGGACTTACGATGAAAGAGATAGGTCTGGTTGCAGGCTCACTCTGGAGAATGGATGCCAAGCAGGGGGAAGCAGCAGAAACTCCAGGTGGGCAATCACTGCAGTAGATCAAGGGTTTGTGTATTTGGCGCTAATGGTTGCGTGGACTAGAGCGGTTCCGGTGGGAGGATTTGGGTGTGTTCTAGAGATAGAATGCCTTTTCCTAAGTCACAGTGCCTCATCTTCAATTTGATGCGGTTCACTGTTGCAATCTCCAGCACTGTTGTATGGAACAGGAGACAAGGCTACATTATAGCCAGAAAGAACAGAATGATCATGGCAAGTTTATAACTTCTTTGAGCCTCAGATTCTACACTCAAACAGTGACAGATTTGATCTCAAAGGTCCCTTCAACCTCTGAAATTCTATAATTCTTAAGAAGTATCATACCTGGACCCTACCGGATTTGGATCTGAATGCAGATCAGTGAAGATGTCTATGTTAGTTTACTAACTGGCGTGACTATAGTGAAAAGATTTATAGCCAGGGATAAAGTAGAGTCAGAGCAAAGAGAGTCAATGTGGGGAGTGGAAGCAAAGTTCTCACCCTTGCTGTACAATTGACCATCCATCTTAACCAGTCATTCTCATTGAGGTTGTGAAAATTTACAACATTCACAGAGTTGGTCATGTGGTTATTAACGGTGGGCATAGGTGAATTCTCATTTGGCCCATATGTCCATTTTTCTCATAGGGGCTTTGTGTGTTACAAAGTCAGGAAATATTTGCTTCTTTTTATGTCAAGGGTCAAATGGAACATATGGAAGAAACAATAACTCTACTATGGGTCTTCCTTGGTCAGAATTTGAAAGAAACTGTTGAAACAACATTCAGACCACAGAAACACCCCTGAAGTCTAGATACATGTTCTGGTAAATAATAACAACTGAAGAGTTGGTCACTGAGCCTGCACACTGGACTATTTCCAGCCAAGAGGCACTCTAAGATTGGAAATAGGCTGCTAAACTTTCTCGTAATCTAGTCCGTATTATTCTAGTAGTTGAAAATAAGGCATGATGCTACTTGTCAGGGCCATTTATTTGTTTGCTTATTCAAGTATTCATTCTCTTGATCAATCAGTTTTAAAACAGCATTTATTGAACACCCAACTCTTGTTCTATACTAGAGATATGAGGAGTTGCCACCATCAATAAAGAGATAGGTGTCCTGTCCGTGGGGGAAGTCAGAGGCTAATACAAAAGACGAATACACAAACACAAAACCAAATAAAGTGTGATGCGCACTATCAGTATGGAGGTGAGAACAAAGTGCTAAGACGTGGAAGGACCATGTCTGACTCTTTCACCCTGTATACCCAGGGCCTGGCATCCAGTGTCTGACACCATGCCTCTTGCACTGTGAACCAGAAAACAGAAAACTCACAGAGCTGCCTCGGGATGTTTTAAATATTCAAGGGAAACATAGCAAGACTTAACATGTGTTGAACACTCTTTGAACTATTTGATCATGCCATATTCCCTTCTGTGATATCTCAGCTTCATAAAGTAGGGTTTGCTTTGATCAAAAGCAAGTACTGTAAGAAAAGCAACATGGAATAGGAAACAAGAATGAGGACTCTCCAATCTGATTCCAGGCTTTGGGGAGTAGTACAGGCACACACACATCCCATTAGTAAATAAGTGTTATTTGTGAATGAAGTAAATACTACTTTTCTCTCAAGATATATGCACTGTTTTTTCAAATGGCTATTAAGTCATTAGAGCACAAATAGAGTAAGTTGCTTGGCCCTAACTGCTTAATAAATGAAACTGTTTGGTACTCCTATTGGCCTAGGAGTACCACAAAAAATCACCCAGACCTTAATGTTGCTGTAAATAGAAATTAGGAGCCTCCGATCCAACTCACTGTAGTCATTCAACAATTATGATGAATGAAAAAATGCATGACATTCTAAATAAGGTGACAGTTGAGCTGAGCTTTAAAAGATGAGAGGGATTTTTTTAGGCTGCAATGAGAGAGAGAGAATCTTCTGAAAAATGGAAATAGCGTTAACAGTATCCACTGGGATCTACTAGGTCCCAGGCACTTTTTCTGGCACTGGGGTATAATATTAACAGAGAAAGATAATGCCCCTGTTCTTGTGAAGCTTATATTGTAATGTGAGAAGGCAGATAATAAACAAAGTTTTAAAGGATATGACAGTTTCATGTAGTGAATAATCATGCTGCACTTGATCTTAGCCAAAACGTCAAGAAACAATAGTGAATGATTATAAAAGAAATCAAGCAGGGTAATGGGATAGAGAGTGGCACGGGGATGGTGCGTGCCCTACATGAGGTGGTCAGGAATTTCTCTCTGAGGTGACATTTAAACGTCCTTAGTATGTGTGGAAGGTGAGGCATGAAGCCGCCCAGCTTATTTGGGGACCTGTGGGTCATTTTGTCAGGTGCAGTACAAAGTATATTGTGGGGAAAGAAGTGGGCTATTTATCTGTGCCGAAGAGTCTGAACTTACCCCTAGATGTTATTTCATAAGAGACATTCTTAGCCTCTTGCTCGGGTGATGAGCTTCAGAAGAGCAGAAGGTTGAAAGAAGACTCGGGACCTCTGTCTACCCTTTCTGTGCATTTCTCTTCTCCCAGGCTCTGACTGCCAATCTCAGATGAAATATATACAAGGCAGGAGAGGGATTTCTTAACCTGAAGTAGGAAGATTCTTAAGGGAGAAATAAATCCCAGTGGCAAGGATGTTGGTTTCTTCCTAATAAATGTGCCAAATTCCCCACCTACTAGAGAGGACTTCCAAGGACACCCAGGTACTGCTTCACCCTGCCGCACACTCACTCTTTCCAGTAGTGGACCAAAGAAATGCACTTCTCCCCAGACCCATCCATGCTTCAGTCTTTCTTGCCACATCCAGCTGAAAAACAGAAATTTCTCTCATACTATGTAACCTCCCCTGAGAAAGATACTGCTCTCATGTTAAAGTCAGATAGGACGTGTCTTTTCCAAGTCACTTTATGAAGGCTTGATTTGTGCACTGATATAACAAAATTGGGACCAGGCTCTCCTATCTTATAGAGTCTATATACATTCTGCATTTGGACAATCTCTAAAAGGCTATTACAATGTATAAGTGCCCAGGTGTGGTGGCTCACGCCTGTAATCCCAGCACTTTGGGAGGCCAAGGCAGGTGGATCACCTGAGGTCAGGAGTTCGAGACCAGCCTGGCCAACATGATGAAACCACATTTCTACTAAAAATACAAAAATTGGCTGGATATGGTGGCGGGCACCTATAATCCCAGCTACTTGGGAGGCTGAACCAGGAGAATTACTTGAAACCAGGAGGTGGAGGTCATGGTGAGCCGAGATCACACCATTATACTCCAGCCTGGGTGACAAGAGTTAACATCTCTCTCAAAATAAATAAATAAACAAACAAACAAGTATAAGTGGGAGGAATATGGAGAGTGATTTAAAGGATGTGTTTTTCACTTTTCAATCCCGTGGATACTGATGACTTAAAGCAGTGTTATATAGCAGAAAGAATATGGGCTCTTCTGAGTTCTGAGCTGCCACTTACTAGTTATGTGCTTTCAAACAAATTTATTAACCTCTCTCAAAGTCAGTTTTCTTACCTATAAAAATATCCCTCTAACATATGTACAGAGAATGTTAATATTAATGGTAACTTTAAAATTGGAAACAAATAGAGGATTACTACTTAAATAAGGTAGGATATGTTCATAGCATGGAACACTACAGTCATTAAAAAGATTAAGGTGGATCTATTTGTACAAACCTATGAGTTCTTTCAAATTATCTTTTTAGGAGTTTTTTTTTTTAAAAGCAGGTTGTGGAGTAATACCTATAATATGATCTCAGTTTTAAAAAATCCCCAGACTGAAATGTGTCTGGTTGTGTGGCACCATCCCAAGGTCTTGAAGGACACACATCCAACTGATCACCTAATACAGAGCAGGGAGGGACTGAATGAGATAGAGAGACTTTCATTTTTTATTCTATATGCTTTTATAGTGTTTCAGTTTTTTATAATGAACACATATTCCTGTATTTGTAGCATAATTTTAAAGAAGACACAAGGCAAAAAGAAGAAGAGATTGTGGGAAGAAATTTTATACATAATTGAATTTACATTTGTTTTTGAAACATTGAAGAAATTCCCTACCGCCTCACAGTGTTCTGCTGAGGAGTATGTGAGAAAATGTCTAAAATGCACTCAGCCTGGTACCCGATTCAGTCATGCCGGCTCTGCTCTTCCACATTACCTGTTACGGTTTGAATTATATCCCCACCCTGTTATGTGTTAGAGTCCTAACCCTGCCCCACGCCTCAAAATGTGACTATATTTGGAGTTGGGGGTCTTTAAAGATGTAATTAAGTTAAAATAAGAGCATTTAAAGACCAAGATGACGGGTGGTCTTTAAAGAAGAGATGAGGATGCTGACACACAGAGAGAAGACGTGAAGACACAGACAGAAGGGAGCCTTCCGCAAGCCAACGAGAGAGGCCTCGGTAGAAACCAACCCTGCAGACACCCTGCTGTTGTCCTCCTGGACTCCAGAATTGTAGAAAAATTAATTTCAGTTGTTTAGCTCACCCAGTCTGTGGTGTTTTGTTACGGCAACCCTAGCCAACTGTTATACTACCTTCCTTCAACTTCCTCCTCTCTTCTGGCAAAGTACTCTTTCTGAAAGACTACGTTTTTTTAAAAAATGAAAATTAGATCACTTTGAAATTCCAAAGATCAGTCTTATTCTATCGCCATCGTGGGTAATTTCTCCTGATTATTTTGCTAAATGATAAGTTCCAGGTATTCTGGGAGGAGAATGTTAGACCTCATCTCTGGCGGAACTGCAGGCTTAAAATGGCCCTTCCTTTGGATGAACCCTAGAAAAACAGACTTCCTATACAATGCCCAGTTTATTAGGCTGGACAGTCAAGTCTCTGGCAACTATCATGGCTTGGCTGTTCTTTGGCCAAATAGTTGGTTGGAATTGCTGTATATTCTCAGAATCATATCCTAGGGGACAAATCAATATCCACCAAATGAAGTCTAACTTACTGTAAAGCCAGGATGAATGTTGGATGGTGACTAAACTCATTATAGGACGTTGTGGTTTGTGTGTTTCTCCTTCTTGGAGATGAGAAGTTGCTGGAACAAAAGGATGTTCTTTAGGCAATACATCTGCAAAAACATCCTAATTCCTCCGATTTGACCCACAGCTTTTATTTTGTTTAACGATAAAATTAGATAACAAAGGGAAACAAGGTTTCAGAAGAGAGAAATGATGAGTGACTTTGTTTCTCTGAGGGCAGAGCCCCTGTCCAACCTGTGATAACATCAAGGCTAAATAAGCTTTCAGTATCTTGCCAATAAATTAATCTCTAAATGCAAGTATACAGCATGCCATGTGGACAACTGGAGGTTGACTTTAGTTTAAAACACATCATTTCTTTTTCACCAGTTAAACACTGAGCGTTTAGAGTAATGGTTGGAAATATTTGCAGCAATTACTCTGGGAAAAAAAAAAAACCTCATATTTTATGACTAACTGTTTTATCATTTGTGGCATAAAGAAATAAACATTATTTTAATGATTCACAGATTCCTTCGTTTGGTGGAGCTGGTGGCTATAGATCTCCCTGCAGTGCTTGCTGCCAGGCAGCTGGCCAAGGTCACTGGGTGCCCCCCAGCCCCAGTAGGTTAGGCCTTCTGCTTTTCCTCTCCCCTCGGCCTTCTCTTGACTGCAGCACACATTTCTTTTTTAATGCTTTTTCTGACATGTCTTCATTTTACTCCACCTTATTCTCTCTCCTTTCCCTTCTCCTTAATGTGTTCTCAATTTTTTATCCTCTGCCTCAACTCTGATTCTCTGGGGAGGGGTCTGGTATGAACACTAACCAGTGGAAAGAACACAGGCTTGGGGGTTCTGTTACTTACTAACTTTGTGGTTTGGGGCAAGCTCTTCAACTTCTCTTAGCCTCAGTTTCCTCAATCTTAAAAGTGGAAATAATAGTGATGCTTAGTTTGCAATGTTTGTTTATAGGAATCAGTGCAATAATGGAAACACATGGGAAGTACTCGATAAATTTTAGTTCTTTCTTCCACATTACTTTGGTAAATGTCTTAAAAGAGACAGAGCCCAGTGAAACCACAGCCCACAGAATCACATCAGCATTAAACATTTCCTTCCAGAAAAGTTCAATTCCTTAGCCTAGGACAATTTCACTCTTGTCCATCACTCAAGGTGATATTTTAAAAGTCCAAATTGTTGGGGAACATATAAAAAGGAATATATTAATAAAACTAATTTCTGCTTAGCGGCATCTTTCTGGTATACGTAAAGGGTCATGGGAGATACTTTTCCCCAAATTGATTGTAGTTTTTTCTCAGCCAGCGTCATCCCATGGAGACTGTCAAAGGGGGATTTAACAATAGTTGTAAATGGCCTTTGAGTGATATCAGTCGGCGTTCCTGGCCTGGAGAGTCACATCTTCCAGCTCACTTGTGTGATGCTGACTGACAAGCAGTCAGCCACGTTACTGTCTGGTGGATTGATGGCTACTGCCAAGCATCTCCTTTCCTTGACTCTTAGTATGAATCGGAATGCCTACTTGGCCAACCCAGAATTTCCCTCAATATTCCCATGATCAGTTGTTAGTAATACTGAGACCCTCTCAGCTAGACCTAACTCCTATTACTAGTGATACAGTAATGACTAAATGTGTATTTGAAGAAAAGAAAAATCATTCAGGAGCGCAACTTTCAATTGATGAAGAGAAAGAATGAGTCCATCATTTTTTACAGGGTTGAAACTCATTAGATTGAGAAAAGCTTGATATGAGTCCCCTCTCCCAGCTAGCTCCATAAGCTTAGGCAGACAGCTTTCACCTCTGCCTGCCACAATTCTCCTTATTGAAATGACAGATAAAGACTGATTACATACCTCAAAGAGATCCTGGCAAAGTCATAGACTCACAGGATATTAGAATTAGAGAAGAACTAGTATATTTTGGGTGTCTGCCCCCCCGTGCCAGGCATTGTACCTTATGACTTTTTACCCCCAACTCATTTAATCCTCACAACCACCTTGAAAACTGGGCATTACCCTAATTTCACAGATAAAGAAATGGGAACATTTAAAGACATGAAATGCCTTATTAAGATTACACAGCTAAGGAGTGGTCCTGCCAGGTTGGTAAATGCCAAAGCACATGCTCATTTCCCCATAACACCAGGAGGTTTATGGATGATCTAGACTCTAAGTCTCATTTAGTAAATAGCAAAACTGAGGTTCGAAAAGTTTAACGCTCAGGCATTTTTACAATATATGCTTTTTTCTTAAGAAAAGAGATATTCAAATAGCAATTATAATTCTTCAAGGCTAGAAGTATATGAATGGCTGAGAATTTTAAATGTGCAAAATTAAATACAGCAGAAAAAGCAAATCCAAGAATCTTTGCCGAAAACAGCTCTCATTCCCTCTCTTTTGAGCCTCTCTGCCTGTCAAGACGATATAAATTTATTAAGTCAATACTCCCCAGAATTTACTTTCTCAAGTCCTAGTTTCTGAATTTCATAAAAAGTACACTGGCCTCTAGTGAACCAGATAGAAGCTTGAAGCAGGGATTTGAGAGTGATTTAGAAAAAACTTACTACTGCAGTTCATCCCTTGGCAGGGTGCCCTATGGAATGAAACCAAACAAGCTGCCATGCCTAGGTTGCTAACGTGCAGATACTTGCCTGTGCTCAGCCTGGTTTCAATGAGCCTAGAAATGATAAGCAGTATCAAATCTTTTGATTAACACCAAAATGTGCTGAAACCCAAGCAGCATGAACTTGCAGGTCTTTCCCTCTAAGAGATCACTCACAAACCTTTGTGCTGAGTACTATAAGCAAGGGCCATTATTTAATTAGTTAACGAGCTTTTGTATTATAATTCTAGAAATCTTGTCCTTCCTATGTTTTCCTTTGCATTTGAAACATTCCCTTCCTTTTCAGAGGAAATTGTGAAATTTAAAGAGGTTATATTTGAGGTTTGGCTGTATTTTTCTTTTTAATCTTGCTATGAGCAGTAACTGCGTATGGCTGTTGGAGAGTGTTTAGTTTGGGTTTCAGTTCGGTTAAGGATTTTGAGTGAAATATGGTCATCATAGACAGAAAGCTAAAAAGGCATTATTATTTTCATTATTATTATTTTTTAGAAACAGGGTCTCGCTCTGTCCCTCAGGCTGGATGGCACAAGTACAATCATAGCTCACTGTAACCTCAAATTCCTGGACTCAAGCAATCCTCTCGCTTAAAAAGGCATTATTAGGTTCCTTTTCCTTTAAATCTTCACTGAGCAAATGTACTTTATAGCTCTTTAACACCCATATCCAACAATATACCAACATCCCTTTCCTAAGCAGTATATTCATTACCAAAAACTCCCTCCTTCCTCAAATAGAAGTTTTTAAAAGAAATGATCACTATGTTTTACAATGTGTAATTTATAACTTTTTAATTTTTTTCCTCCCATTAAAATATGACTAGGATTTATTTAGTTTGAATTGTTATAAATATTGGAAGTAATTTAGACAAACTTCTCAATTCTTATAGAGCATTATTTTGAAAAAAACTGTTTTCAAGCTACTTTTTTTTTTTTTTTTTTTTTTTTTTTGAGACGGAGTTTCGCTCTTGTTAACCCAGGCTGGAGTGCAATGGCACGATCTCGGCTCACCGCAACCTCCGCCTCCTGGGTTCAGGCAATTCTCCTGCCTCAGCCTCCTGAGTAGCTGGGATTACAGTCACACGCCACCATGCCCAGCTAATTTTTTGTATTTTTAGTAGAGACGAGGTTTCACCATGTTGACCAGGCTGGTCTCGATCTCTTGACCTCGTGATCCACCTGCCTCGGCCTCCCAAAGTGCTGGGATTACAGGCTTGAGCCACCGCACCCGGCCACAAGCTACTTTTTATATTTGACTTTGTGACTGGGCAGTGAAGTCATGCAGCTAGATTTCTAGGCACACCACCCCTATTTCATTCACAACAACCCTGCTTTTAACCACTGTATTTATTAGCATCTTATGTAGATTTCTTTGGAAGAAAAATAATTATGCAACAACAAAAAGAAAGTTTGAAAACACCTGCTTTATGATATCCCATGACGTCTTCTGAATTTTGCACAGCTATTTCTAGGTAAGAAATTCTCCAACAAATGTCTGTACAATTCTAATTGCCAAGAAGATGTTTCTTATAGAAAACCAATGTGTGCTTTCTTATTACCATTTAATTTAGTATAACCAGATAGTTTTTGAGTATGTGCAAAGCATTGCTTTAGGAGCAAATGAAAGTAAGGGAACTTATATAAGACTGTACTCTCAAATGTTTTAAAATTGGAGGGAGGAAGAGAAGAAAGACAAAAATATAGATAGGGTTCAATGCAGAATAAGATAAATTACAAAAGTATAACAGAAGAGCTCAGAGGACTTGTATGCAATCCGTTAATCCTCCCCTTTCCAAGCAAGCAACAAGCACAGATTAAATATAAAATGATAAAACCAGTGGCATAGCCAGGTTCAGAAGCAAGAGAAAAATACCCATGGGCCAAAAATGGAACATAAATGCAAGATGGTGAATAGTGCTGATTTCATAGGCTTTTTGGCTCCAAGATTGGAATTAAGCAAAGATTGGCAGTAGCTTGACTCCAGTAGGATATCAGGGTTAAATTTCCTTTACAGAAGAAGCAGGACCTAAGTCAGTTAGAAAGCTTGATGTCAGGAGTTTTGAGGAGACTCTCTGTTGTGAAGACTGTACTTTTAAAAGAGACAGAGACGGTTGCCAGTTACCTAAGGTGAGAGCTTTATCTGAAATTGTGGGTCTAAGAGAGGCTGGTTAATGGACATAGTTACCACAGCATGAACTGAAAGTCTACCAAGCTATACTTGCCCTCTGGGTGTGGACTTGCATTTTCTTCATTATGGATTAAAACCCAACATTTTAGTACAGTATCTGATTCTGGACTGGGGGCCATGTGAACCATATGGAGATAATTATAAAACCATTGGAACAGGCAAGGACAGAGAGAACAAAAGTAAAACAAAACATCTTTTCACTAAAAATGAGCCTGCAAATAAAAATTCCAAAACACAGGAAATATATATATATATATATATAATAGCAAGAAAGCCAACAAAATTAACATTCACTCCAGATAAAATTCTGTGAAACAGTTTGTCAAAGACTAAAATTAATAAAGTCAGTCCGCTTTATTCATGTGGATCCTTGCAATTGTGAATTTATCTACTCACTAAAATTTACTTGTAACCCCCCAAACCAATACTTACAGTGCTTTTGTGGTCATTCAAGGGCATGTGAAGCAACGTGAAATCTTTGAGTCGCCGAATGAGCATGTTCCCAGCTGTGGTTGAACAAGGGACACTCTGCCTTCCTGTTTGAGCTCTTATACTGTAAACAAGTGTCCTTTTTGCAGTCTATTTAGTGTCAAGTTTTTCACGTTTATTTTTGTGCTTTTTTGGTGATTTCATTGTTTAGAACAGTCCCCAAACATATGAAGTGCTGTCTAGTGTTTCTAAGCTCAAGAAAGCTGGGATGTGCCTTATGGAGAAAATATGTGTGTTAGATAAGCTTCCTTCAGGCACGAATTACAGTGCTGTTGGATATGAGTTTCATGTTAATGAATCAACAATCTCTCTAAAGAGTATTTAAACAGAAACATACATAAAATAAGGTTATCTACCAATCAGTTGACTAAAATGCAGTGACCCGCGACTCTCGAAGGTACTGTATTTCTCCCTAAGTGCAATGGTTCATTATTTTGCTAATTCAGTATTTATGGTAATATTCTAGAACATAACTGACACAAATAATGAGAATTGACTTTATGTAGAAAAGAAACACATTAAGAAATACCACTTTTGAAAATAAAGAATAAATTGGGGGTAAAGACCGAAATAAAGTATTAAATAGATGGATAAAGAAAATAAATTATTAGAAACTTGCAATTCAAAAATCTAGTCATTGAAATAAAAATTTATCCACAGATAGGATCAATTCCAAACAAGACACAAAGAGAGAACTAGTGAAAATCTGAAGATAGAAGTTAGAAGTTTTACCCAAAATACAGCCCAAATTTTCAAAATATATATTATAAAAGAAGCCTTAAGTGATACAGAGACTGAATAAAAGTTTCCAATATATATCAAATAGGAATGTTCAAAGAGAATGAGGGGGGCAGGATTCCATTTAGAATATTCCAGAAAGGAAAAATAAAAGTTATCAGACTAGAATTGCAATGAAAATGCAAAACAGGAAAAATAAGAATACATAACCAAACATATCATGATCCAACATCAGAAGGAGATTCCAACTTTAGGGTAAGGGGGAAATAGTGAAAGCTACCAGAGAAAAGACAGAATACCCACAAAAGAGGGAAACTTAAGAGTAAAGGCTGAAACTTCTCAGTCACATTAGAGTCTAATAGATGAGTTAATATCTTCAAAATATGAATGGAACATCACTGTCAGTGTGGAATTTTCTACCCTCAACCATCAATGAAGAGGCAAAATATACACTTGTCCTGATCTACAAAGATGAGCATTTACTACCCACGGACTTTCACTAACATAATTACTATAGGCAATATTTGAGGAAGAAAAATATAGGAAAGGTGGGCAAAAAGAAAAACAATGGTGACCCCCAAAGGGATATAAGAATGAGTATATGTATGTATGCATGTTACATGACTTCTCTTCAATAATATTTCTGGTGTTCTTGTCCTAGCAATTATCTGGGAGTATTGAACTTCTCCAACCTTTTGAAGTTAGGCATGACCACATATGTTGCTTTGGTCTCTAAAATGTGGGTTTAAATGAATTATGCTACTTTCTGGAGGAAGCAGTCAAGGGCCGGCATGAGAGTCCCCAAACTCGCTCTTTCTTGCTCTAGTGACCAACGAGCCTATGTGTCCCGAAACTTTGCTTCTCAAAAAGCAGTTTGGGGTCCAGCAGCATCAAGATCACCCCGGTTCCTATGAGAAATAAATAACAAGTATCATCTTTGGCCTGCAGAATCAAAATCTTCAGTTTAACAAGATCCCCGGGTGACTCGTGCACATTAAAGGCTGAGAAACACTGTTCTGTCATCAGATGGTGCATCTTCTCCCAGCCTGGGTCACTGAGTTACCCCACAGATGACAGCTGCTCTGGAAGGACATTTTATAAGTGAGAAATAAGTATTCATTGTGTTCAACCAAAGAGATTTTGGAGATAATTTGTATTTTCAAAATCACCCTAACTTATCCTGATGTCTACAGTTAATATGGTAGACACAGTGGTCTCCAAAAATATCTATGTCCTGATCCCTGAAACCTGTGAATATGTTACATGGCAAAAAATAATGTACTGCTGTAGTTAGGGTTGCATATCTTAAGACAGGAAGAATATCCTGGAGTATTCAGTGAGCCTAATGTAATCACACAGAGTCTTAAAAGCAGAGCACTTTCCTCAGCTGGAGGCAGAAAAGACTGTAGCAAAAGAAATCAGATATTCTAAGCACAAGAAGGTAATCCTGTAGTGTTGTTATTGGCTCTGAGATGGAGGGGGCCATGGCAAGAACCACAAAGAAGTTTCTAGGAGCTAATGGTGGCCCCAACTGATGCTTAGCAATGAAGTGGGGCATCTGTCTTACAACCCCAAAGAACTGAATTTGGTCAACATCGTCAATGCAGTTGGATGTGGATTCATCTCCACAGCCTCTGAAAAGTAAGCCCTTCCAATGCCTTGATTTTGGTCCAGGGAAATGCTAAGAAAAGGATCCACTGAGCCATGGGTGGCTCTGTACTACAGAATCGTGGGTGTCTGTACTACAGAATCGTGAGATAATAAATTTTTGTTTTAAATACCTACATTTATGACAAATGTTTATGGCAGCCATAGAAAACTAATAATTCTTAAGCCAACTGCTGACCATAACTTTGGTGGATTTTCTTTTTAACATGTTTCTGTATTACCAACATTTCATTGTTTAGTGTGTGCTAAGAGCCCTCTTGTACGTGGGAAGAAAAGGGAAACACAAGTTGAGTTTATATATTTTAGGAAATGCAAGTTTAGATGTCTATTTTAACATTTAAAGTATTCATTAAAAGACTAGAAATACAATCTATCGCTTCCAAACTAGCAGAGAAAATCTAGAGAAGAGAGCTTTATCAATTTAATAGAAGCTAGGAAAACAGAGAAAAGAATCAAAAAGGATAGTAAACAAAAAATACAAAACAAAATGCCAAAGTTTTCTAAAGTGGTGGTTTCGGTCCATACTCCAACCAGAATTATACATGTTCTCTTTGCTTCATATCCTTGCCAGTGCTTAATATTGTAAGACCTTTTCATTTCTTTTCCAATCTTGTGGGTGTATTCCTAGAGTATACCCAACTTGCTCATAATATATTATATTGCTTACCTACTTCTTGTTTTGATTTCCTAATAATTTGTTTAGGTCAATTTGCCTCTATGTTTATGAGTAATTTTATTTCTTATATAATTCTTACTTAATTTTAATAAAAGGAATTGGGAAATGTTTCTTCTTTTTCTAGTCTTTGAAAGTTTATTTTAGATTGAGATTGTCTGCTCCTTTTGTGTGTAGTAGACCTTGCTTGTAAAATTATGAGAAGGTATTTTCTTTGGGGGAAGATTTTTCATTACCAGTTAGTTTTTTTTTAAGGCTACATGCAGTATAGCATAGTGCCCAAAAAATGAGTTTTGGAGGCAGCCTGTCTAGGTTCAGTCTCAGCTCTGACTTCCTAACTGTGTAGAAAGTAGTTCAGCCTCATGGTCCCTCAGTTTCCTCATTTGCAAAATGAGGCACATAGGGCTGTTGTGGGGATTTCATGAATTAATATATGTAAACATGTAGGACAGTGCCTGTCATGTAGTGAATTCTGTAAGTATTTACTTTTTTTTTTTTTTAATGACAAAGTCTCACCCTGTAGCCAGGCTGGAGTGCAGTGGCGAAATCTTGGCTCACTGCAACCTCCACATCCTGGGTTCAAGCGATTCTGCTGCCTCAGCCTCCCGAGTAGCTGGGACTACAGGCGTGCACCATCACACCTAGCTACTTTTTCTACTTTTAGTAGAGACAGGGCTTCACCATGTTGGCTCGGATGGTCTCAATGTCTTGACTTTGTGATCCACCCACCTCTGCCTCCCAAAGTGCTGGGATTACAGGCATGATTCACCGCATCTGGCCAGCATGTACTTCTATTGTTATTTCTCTTTCTTCTTGAATGATGTTTTGTTTTTTTTTTTTTTCTCATTTGTCTAAGACTGTTTTCAAGTATGATAGCTTAAAGTAGGTTGAACTTTTCTGTAACTTTCTTTTTTACTCTGGCTGTGTCTGCATCTCTCTCCCTATTCGCATCTCTAATGGTGTTGGGATTTCTTCTTCGTTAAGAAAGAAGAAATTCAAATTTCATCATTTAATAAAGTTTATCAGAAGTTTATTTTACTGTTTTTTTTCAAGTAGCAACCTTTCACTTTGTTGAGCCTATAGTTTTTATATTTTCTGTTTCATTGATATTTATATTATTTTCTTTAATCTACTTTCTTTGAACTTATTTTATTGTAATTTTTGTAATTTCTTAGGTTTGAAGCTTGATATTTTACTTTTCAGACTTTCTTGTTTCCACAGAAATGTTAAATACAGCTTTGGCTGCATCCCACAATGTGATAAGGAAAATCTTCATTATCATTCAGTTCTAGGTATTTTTAAATTTCCATGTGATTCCTTCAAGTCATAAATTATTTACAAGTCTGTTCACTAACTTCTAAATATGTGAGGGTTTTACATTTTTCTTTATTAATCTCTAACAATTGCATTGTAATTTTTCAAAAAATGGTCTTTTAATTCCATTTCTTTGGAATTTGATGAGACTTTGGTGACCCATTATCCATGTGTTCTTTTAGAAAACATGTGTTCTCTTGATCTGGAGTGTAAATTTCTATATGAGTATATGAAGTGGTTTTGAATGTGTTTATTAAATGTCCTAGTTCTTCAATGATTTTTTAAAAATACTTGAGAGAATGATTTTTTAAATCTTCTACTTTATTAGTTTAATTTGCCAATTTCACCTTGTAGTCTATTTGAGTTATTTTGGACTGTCTTATTAGATAAATATACATTTAAAATTGTTTGATCTTTTGGGGAAGTTAATCTTTTTTCATAATTTAGTGACTATCTTTATCAGTAGTAATGCTTTTTGCCTTAATGTGTAGTTTATCTGATATAAATATCCCCCTTTCATTTGGTTAGATCTGTCTCATACATCTTTTTCTATTCTTTTACTTCACACCTTTCTCTATCTTTAAGTTTATAAATATTTAATGTAAACATATTTTTAATTTTTAATCTTATAATCTTTACTTTCTTCCATCTATTTGCTATCACTAAGATTACTGATAAAATTGAACTTATTTCTGCCATCTTACTTTCTGATCTCTATTTGTCCTGCTTTTCCAAAGCTTCCTCTTTTCCTCTTGCCTTCTTGGAAGTTGTCACACTCTTTTTTTTTCTTATTATAACTCTTCCCTCTACTGGTTTAAAAGTTTTATATCCATTTCTGTTTTTTTTTTTTTTTTAGTAATTACCCTAACTTTGACTATGCATACCTAAAGTTAAATAGTATCTATCCCCACCTATCAAATAATTTGTGTCTCTTTAAACACTTTGATTACCCCCTTCAGACTTATGTGCTATTGTTGTCAAGTGTTTGAGCTTTATTCTTCTTAACTCACAGATTAGACACTTGATATAGTCAAAGTTTATTTAGATATGCTTGAAAACATTCTACTTTATTTGATTGCATTTTTTCTCAGATCATGGATCTTCAAGGATCACTTTCCTTTTTATCTAAAGTATATCCTTTAGACATTCTGTTAGTGAGGTTCATCAGAAGTGAGTGCTCTTGGTTTTCTGTATTTTGTTTTTCTAAAATATTTGTATTTCATGTTCGCTCTTAAAAGTTAGTTCTGCAGTGAAATTAACTTTGAGTTGACAGTTATCTTAACACTTCAAAGAGAATTGTCTGTTGACTTCTAACTCCTATTGTTGCCATTAAGAAGCCAGCTGTATTCTAATTTGTTCTTTATCTTTTCTCCCTGACTTCTTTTATATATTGTTCGTGTTCAGTAGGTATCTATGATCTTTGGAGAAATGAATTATTATTTTATTTTATTTTATTTTCATTAAACTTCTGAGTCTGAGGATTTGTATTTTTAATTATTTCTGAAAAATTCTCACAAAATTATTTTCTCTCTGTAATTCACATTTCTTAATCTGTTATCACTATTTTTATATCTTTATTTCTCTATCTTTTATTTTATATAATTTCTTCAACACTTTCATTTAACAATGTCTCTCCCCAGCTGTATCTAATATGCTTTTTATTCCACCTAAAAATTTCTAAAAACAATTATATCTGCACTTATATGAGTTCTGTTTTTTTTTTTAATTTACATGATGACACTTGTTCTTTGGTTACTCTTTCAAAATTCTCCTTAAAAATGTCCATAAGCATGTTAAATTTTTTTATTTTGTAACCTGTGTCTGATAATTGCACTATCAGAATTTTCTATAGGTCTGATTTTTTTGTGTCTGCTGTCTCCTTTTCATGTTGCCTTGTTTCCTCATGTTTTATGATATTCTTATATGCTTTCATGATTGTTGGCATTTAAGAGGGAGTTCCTTGTAATCTGGGTTACGATGTGTACTTCCTGGAAAAATTTACATTTGCTCTTGAGGAAGAAGATGTTGGAATGGGGTGACCCAGTGCTAATTCGGGACAACTTGACATTCCCAGCTGTCTGTACTAAGTGAATTGTGTCCAAATCTCTCATGAGTCTTGTTAGAAACTCTAATGGAAACTTTACCCGCAAACTTTACCCATGGCCAACCAAAGATAAGCAAGTTTTCCCTATTATTTATGTAGATCTGAGTGATTTTTAAATTTTGCTTGTTTGTTTATGTCATCCCATTTTATTTTATTTTTTTAGAGAAATTATAGATTCACAGCAAAATTGAGCAGAAAATAGAGAAGTTTCCATATGTCTCTGCCTAGCACATGTACAGTCTCCCCCACTGTCAATGTCCTGCCCAGTGTGGTACATTTGTTAGAATTAATGAGCCTACATTGCCACATCATCAGCTAAAGCCCATAGCTTACATTAAGGCTTACTCTTGTGTTGTCTAGTCTATGGGTTTTCACAAATATGTAATGAACATATCTCCACCACTGTAGTATCATACAGGATAGTTTCACTTCCCTAAAAGTCTTCTGTGTTGCACCTACACATCCTCACCTCCCCGTGACCCCTGACAACCACCTCTTTTTATTGTCTCCTTAGTTTGGTGTTTTCTAGGAGCTGAGAGTGTTCTTCTTTTCCTAGCTTATTCTTTCTCTGAGGGTTTTGCCTTCGAGTCCTGGCACTATGAGCAGATCTTCTTCTTCCACAGCTTGCAATCCATCGGCTTTATCCACCATTCCCTGCTTGTATAGGCTATCAGAATGGAAAGTTCAAAACTACCAGAAACTGGCAGATCCTTTTAGAATCGACTTCCATCAACTTCCTCTCTGGATTTGTGCCTTCTTATTGTTTTTGTCTCTGAGGAATCTTCCTTGCCAGCCCAGCTGTGCATTAATAATTTTTAAATTTTTTATTTATACTTAAATCTGTTACTTTTAGTCACTTGTAGTGAGCAGCTTTCTCAGAATATCTAGTCCTGCATCCTGTTGTAACTGGAAGGCCCTTAATTCATTCCTTGATGAGTATTATCTAGCATTCATTTTGTATCAGGCTTTGACTAGGCCCTTGGGTTTTCATTGTTTTGGAGGGCACAGATAGAAAAACCAACAGTGAATTAAGTCCAAAGATGAAGGTATACACAGGATGCTATGGCATTCAGAGGGAGTTGCCTCACACAGGTTGAGAATAGGGAGTTGTCGAAGAAGGAGACCAGGAAGTGATACCTGAGACTTGAAGGAGTTACCCAGGGGAATAAGATGTGACCATATTGGATCGTGTCAGCCAGAGGAGTGAAACATTGAGACAATGGCAAATATGCCAACATCAAGTGTAGGCTGGATGGTGATGAATAGGAAGAAAAGAAGCTAGAGAAGGCAAAGCTGGGTCAACTCCTGGCAGAAAGTTTGTGAGGTGTTTGTTGCACCATGTAGAAAGGAGAAAACAGAGACAGCTCAGCTCTCAGGATCCATAAGGAATACTGATGACTTGCATGGTGAGAAATAGATTTGACATTCTTTTTCCTTTACTGCCATTCACAGATTCAGCCCTAAAGAGAGACAGACTAGGAAGGGAAGCTGCCTCTGTCCAAAAGTAATCGTCCACTTTTGGATTGTCTGCCCCTCTGCCTGTAATTCTATCATCAAAATAAAAGCTTGACTTACG
This sequence comes from Saimiri boliviensis, assembly GCF_048565385.1. Classification (NCBI taxonomy): domain Eukaryota; kingdom Metazoa; phylum Chordata; class Mammalia; order Primates; family Cebidae; genus Saimiri; species Saimiri boliviensis. The sequence goes on from NC_133450.1 coordinate 171,704,780, forward strand.
ATGTTAGCATCTATCTTCCCCCTTTAAATTGTGAGCATCGTGAAGGCAGGTAATATAACTGACATTTTACTGTAACTGAGTGCTTGGTAAGTGACTCTATGTTTTTTAACATATGTGGTCAACAGTTATTGAGAGTGATTAAGTGGAAAGCATTATTAATCATTACTAATTCCATAAGTAATGAAATTAGTAATTCCATTACTCTAGATAACTTTTGTCAGTTTTCCCCTCTTTACCTTTATCTAAGTGCAGCCCACTGAAGGAAATGTAATTTTTATAAGAAAATTAACTTTGGAGCCTAGTACTATTCAGGATGAGGCTGGTACTAAGAGGCTATGCTGCAAGCCTCAAAGGACAGTCTAAAAGCGCTGGGTTTTAGAGGTCAGAAAACACATTTTTCCTTTTTTTTAAGTTTCTTAAAATATGTCCATGCTCCAAGATCAACAAACTAAGAAGTATGAGCACATTTGAACAAAGTTGAATGTTGTCATCCATTAAACTTATAACCCAGTAAATTTGGCACATGATATTGTTTGATTAGACTCATATGCTAAGCCACTCATATAAGTCACTTTAATTAAAAATATATTTAAGGAAATTATATTTAAGGCAGTTCTAGAGGCAGCCAGGTACAGCTTTTAACCTTTGCTTTGGAAAGAATTGTCACCATATCTATGATGAAGCTTTTGGAAACCTGAAATACCTTTTTATGGGGTCATTTTATACAGTACTAACCATGAACTTGGGTAGTTGTAGGAGGAATTCTGATCTAGAAATTGGAAAGAGATTAGGGAAGGAAGTGACAGGGTCATTAAACTCTTTCCATGCTTTCGTCCATATGAACCCTACTTCTTTCCCCTCATTCCAAACTCTGTAAGGAAAAGCCCACATAGTCTTCACTAATAGCATGAAACAGTCTAAGAACTCCTTGTTTTCTCTTTTTGGACAATGTGGCATAAGAGAACACCCTTTCTCTTGCCAAGAAGATTTGCATTAGTGGTCTAGATTAGAGTTTACCACCCAGAAAGAAATGGGGGTGAGAGAAAACTCTTTTCCATTCCAGTGATTAGAAAATAGATGTCCTTCTCTTTCACCCATAGACCTGGAACTTTCTCTCAGGTGAGAACCACCTCCAGTTCTAGAATCATTCTTCGATGAACTGGTTCAATAGTGATTAAAATAAGAGCCTGACCTTGGCTTTGCAGGAACTAACCCAGGTTAACCTTGAGTTGTATGCTACAAAAATGTTACCAAAAGAGGCATTTCAAGTCATTCGTGGTGCTATGTTGCCTGCCACCAGTAAAGGAGCATTGATTAGATACAGTGCCAGGAAACACACAGTGTTGTCAGGATTCACTGACAGCCAAAAAGAAGTTAAGCCTGCAGACAGTATCAGGTGGTTTATCAGAGACTGGGAAGGAGAGAAGGTGAAGAGAAATGCTAGAGTCTTCTCTAAGTTGTCCAACACAGCATTTATCTTTTAATTGCTGTAGAAAGTGTCTTTTTCCATTTTTCTTATAAATGACTGGCATAAGAACCACATGTTCCATGAAGCAACTGCAATCTCCATATTTGCAATCTAGCAAGCCCACCCTTTCTCACTTGCAAATAGAAACATAAGAAACTTGTTTTGCAACAGACCCAAGGAATAGTGACAAGGAATTTATGTGCTAAAATATCTCCCTTATACTAGTCCTTTTCACAACCTCACTTTGCACCACAAATATTTTGGTAAATGCAGTCTGAAAACAAAACACTGTGTAATTGTGTGCATATAAAATGAAATTGTATGCTTTACAAAAAGGATTATGAATTACTCCTTCAGGTATGCTAATTGTAAGGAGGTGGCAGAGAACACTTATTTTAGACTATGATAAAAAATAATAAAAGGTCAGAAATGCTGATTGAAGAAAAGATACTGCTAAATTGGAGCCAATTCAAAGAAAGGGACTAAAAATAATAAAAAGCCTCAAGGAATGAATATTTTCAAAATTGAGAGAATTTAAGACTCTAAAATGACAAACTACAACCAGTCTTAGAAATACCTCTAGGGAACTGGATTCCAAAAGTCTGCATTCTTCAAAGGAGAAAAAGTAAAAGCACTGAAACAAAAGCTACCCAAAGGAAAAAAATGAACTTTTAAAACTAAATATTTTTACTTAGATCAACCCTCAGATGCCTGGAGACATTAAAAACTAGCCTGGCAAAGCGTTTGTTTTCAGATAACAAGCTATAATAGAGCAAGGAAGGTGGGGTTGATAATTCATTATATCACACATTTCTTGTGTCTTATGTCTGGACCTGAATGAAGACATTGGAACAGTTTAAAGCTGTTTCATTTACCTATAACTAGTGTTCTTTTAGTAATCACATAGTAGGACACACCCAAAGTTTGAATAAATTAGAAGGAGTTTCATATTTTACAAGGTCGGAGAGTTGAAAAGGTAAAATTTCACCGAGCATGAGCTTGATCCATAGCAAGGCATTAAGATGGTTAATGACTAATTTTCACAGGCACTCATTTCCCTTGAATATGTTATTTTTCAAAAGAGTCGAGAGTTTGAGGGGAAAGTAAAAGAAATCTTTAAACCTTTTGCACCAGGAAACAGAACAAATTAAACTATATCTAGTATACATGAAAACATGGTGCCTGAAGCCATTTAATCCTTGTCTTCAAAAAAAACCTTGTTGGCATTTTCAAAAAGGAGGGAAAATGAGCCAAGAATGACCTTTACCTACTATGGCACCATCTTCCGAAATTGACCCAATATTCTATTCTTTGCACTTATAGTGATGTGTTAGAGATTTAAATATTATGCTCTTAAAATATAACAGAGTTGTCTCCACACAGACTGTCTAGACAGGGCAGCAACTGTGTCTGTTTAATTTCATTTTACATAGCAGCTAGCAGTTCTACACAAATAAATGCTTTTGATGATAATGTTGATGTTAGTATGAGCAGGTGGCCAAAATTTGGGGGATAAAGCTTGGTACCTTAACATGAGTACTTTACGGTGCGTGCATGTAACATTAACTGTTATATAAAATTTACAGATGTCTGGCTATTTTTTAAACAATAAATGATTTCAGCATATTTTATGTTTCTTAATATTGGCCTGTTAAATTTGTTTACATGGAGAAGGAAATATCAATCTGCCTATTCAGAAACTAGGCAAGACTCCCTAACCAACTTTCCGAGGGTCTGAAATATATTAATATTCTTGTAAATTTATTCTTGTAAATTTTTTTGAAAGAAAGAAAAAAATTAGATATTCCATCAATTAGAAAACTGAGATTTAAATTCCTGCAAGACTTATGAAAGCAGAACCAGAGTTCTCACAATAAAAAATATGACCTCTGTTTCCTTTATTCAATGTGTTAGTCATTCTTTCAACAGATATTTAAATACCTGGTATGTAACAGAAAGCCAAATGGGAAAAGATTCCTGTCCTTTTGGGTTCTGCTGTAGTAGAAGAAGACAGACAGTAAAAAAAATTAAGCACAATAAATGAGTAAATTATCTGATATACTTGAAGGTGACTAAGTGTTATAGAAAAAGGGAATATTGAGCTGGATAAAGACGAATCAGTAGTGGGAGTGGGGTTGCAACATTACATAGAGTAGGCAGCCTAAGCTTCATGGAGGGGATATTTGAGCAAAGACTTGATAAAGGTGAAATAATTTAGCTCTTCGGAATCTGAGCAAAGAGAATTCCAGGTAGAAAAGATAGCTAATGCATGCATCCTAAAGTAAGAGTGTTCCCAGAGTGTCCCAGAAGAAGCAGTGCCTTGATTTCAGAAAACTCAAGGGTGACTGGAGCTAAGTGATCAAGGACAATAAGATGTGATAGGCCTGAGGGATGATGGGGCCTCTCATAAAATCATTCTGGCCACTGTGTTGACAAAAATACCAAAAATTAACCAGGTGTGGTGGCACATGCATGTAATCCCAGTTATTTTGGAGGCTGAGGCAGGAGAATCACTTGAACCCAGGAGGAATAAGGTGCAGTGAGCTGAGATCATGCCACTGCACTCCAGCCTGGTGACAGAGCCAGATTTCATCTCAAAAAAAAATGGTCTGAGGATAATAGAGTTGATATTGACTAGGATGAGGAATGCTGCAGGCAGAGCAGATTTCATGGGGGCAGGAGGAGAATCAAGGATTCAGGTTTGGACATGATAAGTTTCCAGTGTCTCAGATGTCCAGATGCCAAGTGAGCAGTTGTATACAGTAGACCCCCCCTTATCCTCAGGGATATGCTCCAAGACACACAGTGGATGTCTAAAACTGTAGCTAGTACCTAAGACTATAGATACTAATACAGATATTTTCTTATAGATAGACACAATGCATGTATGCGTGTACTTATATAAGAAAATATAGATATTTTCTCATACATCCATATGATAAAGGTTATAAATCACATTGAGAGATTAGCAAAAATCATAAAATAGAATTTTAACATTTAATATTATACAATTATTATAGCAATATGCTGTAAAAAAAACTCTATGTGTTGTTATAACCGTATTTTAACTGTGCTGTTGTAACTATGCTATTATAACTCTATTGTAACAACACACTGTAATAAAACTTATTTTAATGTGATCTCTTTTTCATTCTCTCAAAATATCTTATTGGACTGTGCTCACCTATTTCAAATTGTGGTTGACTGCAGGTAACTAAAAGGCCGGAAAGTGAAACCACAGATGGGGGGACTATTGTATATAGGTCTGAATTTCAAGAGAGAAGGTTTGAGTTGCAAATAGAAATTGAAATATTGATTTTTTTTTCTGAGAACAAAATATAGTACATTGGATTTTATCGATGGATATTTGCTTTTCAGTGGTTTCATCTTAACTTTGAATAAAAGATACAGAAAGCCAAGTAATAAACATCAAAATATCTAAAAGAGGCAGCCTGTCATCTTACTTAGGTGTGCTAAAAGATTTGAAAACTTTAGAGGAGATATTTTCCAGAACCTTTATCCATTTATTATAGAGCAGCATTTTATGGTAATTTTTTCTTGCCTTATCATCAGTAAATTGAGGATTTCTAATATTTTGAGGGTAAAACAACTGGTAAGATTTTCTAACATCATCTAGCAGCTAGTAAATTTCTATATATGTTTTTATTATAAAGCGGTAATCCAAAATCGTTGGAGGACAGAGTAGATGCTTGCTAGGGAATTCTATTTGTATTTTTCTTGCACAGTAACTGTTACTGAAAGTGAATGATTAAAACAGTATGGAGGAGCAGTTTGAGGTTTCAAAGCACATTTCTAAGAGAAGAAAATGAAGTCAGAAGCATGGATTTTTTTTTCAGTTAGTACAGTACAAATAGTCATCTGAATATGATTTCCAGGGTTCTTGATACTATCAGATACGAATATTGATTCTACATATAAAAACATTAATAGCATGGCACTCGTATAATCGGTTAAACGAAACAACAAAATTAATAGAATAGGACAACCACTGAGTATTTAAGGGCAGAGGAAAAGCAGAGGGATGTCTCTCTGAAGGAAAATGTCTTCTTTAAAAAGAATGAAAATGAAGAAAAATTAATGCTTCTCCTGACTCTGAATCTACATTCTGTATATTTTTCAAAGCCATTTTAAAAACCTTTTATATGCTGCCACCTTAGCTGCTGCGATAGAATCTTTTACGTTTTACTCAGTGAGTAAACTCTGGGAACCCTGACCCTCCTTTGTCCCACAGTGTAATCTGATCTACCATCATCATCAGGGGACATCTGGGATCCATCTTATCTTTCCCACTGGATAGTTGATTAACCAGAAAATGTTTTGAATTGGATTCATATATGGCAGAACTCCATGGACTTTATGAATTATAATGTGAGCAAATAAAAGGTCAGATTTTATTTTTGTGCTTTTAAAAAAGAGCACTTGACACACTTAGAATTGAGTGCTTAAAACTTGCGGAGAAAACTGATTATATTAACGGCTAAATACAGTAATTCATGGAATCATGTGATTATTTCAAAGAAAATAGACTTTTACAGTGAGGAAGTCTTAGTCCAATAACATGACACAGAGCTGTCAATCCACAGTTGTCTTTAGAGTTTATTAGAAATAGGCAGGAAACCAAGAGAAAAAGTATTAGATTGCTTTCTCTTGCTCCATTGCTATTTGCTGGCATTTCTGGAGATGTATGAGGAGCTGGACGTTGGGAATCTTTAGTCCTGTGCATCCCTCCCACACTGTTATTTTTTGACAGGTTCTTGTTAGGGGATAGAATGCATTTGGTCCATATAGCTACTAAACTTTTTAACTATTTCAATTGTCTCCATCAATGCTTTCTATAAGGCAAGTTCAGAGTAAAATGTATAAATACATGTAAGCATATATAAATTATAATTCATTTGTTTTATTCCTTATTTTAAATATCCCAATTTAAAGTTTTTTATTCTTACCAGTAGGGTTTTATGAGAGCAGAAATTCCACATTGTGTATGTTGACTACATTCTACATTTGGTATTCCTTAAAGAAAACTACCTCTCATGGTTAAAACTGGGTTACTTGTGATATCGGAAAGCATCTCTCCAAAAGCTAATATTTCAAAGATGATGCCCAGTAAAAGATGTTAACTATTTTTCAAAACAGTTAGGTTATCAGTTTCTAAATCTGACTTTTAAAAGGATCAGGGTCAGGCACAGTGGCTCACACCTGTATTTCTAGCACTTAGGGAAGTAGAGGTAGAAGGATATCTCGCCTCCTGGAGTTCAAGACCCATCTGAGCAACTTCGAGACCTGCCTGGAGAATGAGGGGCAAGACCCCATTCGCCACAAAAAGGGGAAAAAAAAGACCAAAAAAAAAAAACCCATAAAAGGATTAGGAAGTATAATGGTTTCATGGACCAACTTATAATTAAAAACCAAAAACTTTGTAGGTGGTAAATCTCTATACAAATTATTTTTATTAGCATCTTGTGGAACAAGAGGTTACAATCACTGCTTGAGTTTCCACTCTTGCAGCTGGATGATCCCAGATGCATTAGGGGTTCAATAGATGTCTTGAGCCATGCTTGAGATATTTTGGGTTCAAACAAAGAACGTTTTGCCAAATCCTTCTTCCCCTTAATTTTTAAACATACATATTTCAAGGGAAATTTGATTCATATGTTTCTGATTCATTTACACTTAAATCATGAAAATGTTATTTTGTAAAAGCTATTTGATGTCCAAGAAGCTTTCTGAACCTGTTTTATGAGTTTTCCTAAGTCCCTTTTCTTAAAACAGGAAGCTGCATTTTGCCAAGTACAAATAAACTCAAACACCAAAAGGTTCAAGTTCAGTTTCCAACTCTGAACTCCAGGTTTTAAGTGCATTCTCAATTTAGGAAAATATATTTTTCCCACCCCTACAAAAATACGGGTGGAAGGAACGACAGTAGTGATAAAACCGAGTAAACATGTTCATAAGCATTATCATTCTCAGAGCTATTTCTCTAGTTGTGAAACCATGAACCGTGTAACAGGTGTTGTTGAAGCCATTGGATGCAGGTGAATTGCAAAGAAGAACATCTGTCTGCATGTTGATTCTCTAAGATGTGTCTAAATATGTTTACTGTTTTTGTCACAGAAAACAAAACCTAAAAGTCTTAACATTTTAACTTCATTGTTTTACCTTTGACTGCCTTTAGGTCTTATTTGTTTTAGGAAAGGTGGGAAGAATCAACACAGATTATTGAACAGAAGGGACTCATGGGAGACTCTGTAGGAGTTTTATGTCTGTACTATGATGATACTGCGTTATCAATTTAAAAAAGTAGTTGACACTTTTTTTGGAATTGGAAACATTCAGAAAATTATCTCTGGTTCATATTAAGAGGTCTCTTACTTGTTTGTTCCCCTCATTACTTCAAAGCAGAGGTGATCTAGCCTGACCCTTCCAGCTGTTTTACTTGTGTAGAAAAAGGAGGCAAAGGAAATTTTAAGAGGGGTTTGGAGTTATTCCAAACAATTTCCTCAATGTCCTGCTTTATTGTATTTCAGTATAATAAAGTACTGTATCTTCAATACAATATACATTATGTTTTCATTACTACTGAGTAATAAAGTGACTCCTGGAATGATGGGTATTATCAAATGAAAATACTGTATTTAAACATTGCTGAACTGTCAGTTCAACTGTAGAAGCTCCCATGCAATGACCAGGAACTTGTGGATCATATAAAGGTAGATTTATTAAGCTTGCTAAGTAGGGGAGAGCAGCACCTTGACAGAGACTCTACCACGTCTCAACTGGGAAAATTTAAGGAAACCTACATGTAGAGATTGGGGGCTGTTGTGAGTTATAGAGCTGTTTTAGGGCAGAAGTCAGTAAGTGAGGTTTAGGCAGATATTGGTAGAATTTTGTAAATTAGGAAAGTGGTAGTCTTGCCTTTGGAATGTGAGTTCATAACGAGTTAATGTTAAATCAGTGTCTCTGTGTTCTAGAACTTATGGTCTGACAGGAGCTGGTGTTAAAACATTTAAAGTTGTTTGTGGCCAGTTGTGGTGGCTCATGCCTATAATCCCAGCACTTTAGGAGGCTGAGGCAGGCGAATCACCTGAGGTCAGACCAGCCTGGCCAACATGGTGAAACCTTGTTTCTACTAAAAATACAAAAAAATTAGCTGTGTGTGGTGGCACACACCTCTAAACCCAGGTACTAGGAAGGCTGAGGTGGGAGAATTCTTGAATCCAGACAATGGAGGTTGCAGTGAGCTGAGGTCACATTACCGCACTCCAGCCTGACAGAGTGAGACTCCATCTCAAAAATAAAATAAAATAAAATTGGTTTGTATTGTATGTCATGGTTTGATATAATTTACCTGTGTCATAATTCATAATACAGTTTTTCTGGTCGTAGTTTTTATTTTACAAAATAAGTAAGCAACATTTATTTATTGAGGGATTTTATTTTTTTAAGATGGAGTTTTGCTCTTGTTGCCCAGGCTGGAGTGCAATGGTGCAATCTTGGCTCACCGCAACCTCCCTCTCCTGGGTTCAAGCAATTCTCCTACCTCAGCCACCTAAGTAGCTGGGATTACAGGCATGTGCCACCATGCCCGGCTAATTTTTTGTATTTTTAGTAGAGACAGGGGTTTCACCATGTTGTTCAGGATGGTCTCGATCTCTTGACCTCGCGATCCACCCACCTTGGCCTCCCAGAGTGCTGGGATTACAGGTGTGAGCCACCGCGCCTGGCTATTGAGGGATCTTAAATAATTTAAACTGCATCCTATTATCTAAAAAATTAAAAAGTAATGAATTTTAATCATAGTCTTTTCAGACAATATTCAAAATGTTAAGCATTGCTGGGTACCTATCTGTGTATCTATACCTGTGTTGTATACATTATTCTTTTCCTTTACTACTATGTTTTATTCACTCTGAGAACACATAATACTAACAGTAAAATGTCTTTGAGATTTTATATTGTATTTTGAACAATTCTGTTTTCATCCTAAATGAATATCTAATTGTTTCTACCCGACATTGCCTAGAATTTGTGCTCTCTCAACTACCAGAGCCTAATATGCTACTTAATAGTATCACAAACGTTTGGAAAAGAGTCCAGAATTCCAATGCTGTTCTTAGAATGCCGATTTAAATGTAAAGAGATTTTTCAGAGAAAGAAACCTTATATAAGAGAACTCTCGAAATGATAATGTAGTAACAGGGAACTGTTGAAGGCCACATGGAAATCTTTATTTAAAACAAAAAATTAGAATAAAAGCCTTTCCGCACCTGGAGAGCTGACGACAGTCTTCCACAGTAAATCCTAATCTGAAGGCAGGTAGAATAAAATAAACCTATCAAAAAGCCTTTCCAAGGGATAGGCGATATTTGCCTTTTTAAAGTTAAATCTTATTTGCTTTTACTGAGATTTATTATTCATTAGATAATGATCATTGTTAGCCATAGTTTTACATTTAAAATTGCCCTTTGTGATACTTACATTGAAAAGATTTTTATTTTCCACTGGTCTCTAACAAGATGATTTAAAATTCAAATTGAGAGAATCTCCTAATACTCCATCCCTTTGTCTTCTGAGGCCTCATTAAATAATCGTAATAATAGCTCCCATCTACTCAGTATATTCCCTGTGCTGATATTTGGCCAGCATGAGCTCATGAACTCACAACAGCCTTGAGAGCTGTGCAGTTATTGCCTCTGTTCTAACACAAGCCTAGGCTTCCCTGTGTTCGAACAGAGGTGGTAACTCTGCACTGCACTGCAGCCCCCCACCCACCTGAGGAGGAAGCCCATGCTCTTTCCATTCTGCCATGCTGCCCTAAGCCAAAGAAATTCATATACGCATGGTTTTATATTTTTGTTCCCTACGTTTAATTCTAAACACGATGTGGCCTAAGTCCTAGACAAAAAAAATTGCAACTCCACAAAAACTTTTTGAATGAAAATATTATAAACTTTGTACTGCTAGTTATTCAAACAAAGAAATGTCATAGCTCTCAACATCAGAACTGAAAGAGACAGAAATAATTTCAACTAACCCTCTGAGCGTACTAGGTTCTACTTATGAGGAAGTCAAAATAATACTACAATGTGGAAGAATTTACGAGCCAATAGACAGCTTTTAGAAAATACATGTCCCAACGATTTCAAGCCAAGTACTTTCAAACCAATTACTTTCCCATTTAAACTCAATCAGAAAATGTATTTTGAGGTGGTTGCTTTCTCAGATTTCTACATTTTGAGAGCCAAATAATTATATAACTTCTAAGATGATATTATACGTTCCATCTGTCATGACCAGGACATTTGTTTTGCTTTCTGAGACCGAAGCAGAGCATGTGGCTGCTCCAGTTTCCTATTTGGGGTGTATCCTTTTAACCTGGGTATGTCCTTTCTCTCTTTTGTCTCCAGGACTGCCCACCAGAAGCAGGTGACTTCCGAGCTCAGCAATGCTCAGCTCATAATGACGTCAAGCACCATGGCCAGTTTTATGAATGGCTTCCCGTGTCTAATGACCCTGACAACCCATGTTCTCTCAAGTGCCAAGCCAAAGGAACAGCCCTGGTTGTCGAACTAGCACCTAAGGTCTTAGATGGTACTCGTTGCTATACAGAATCTTTGGATATGTGCATCAGTGGTTTATGCCAAGTAAGTGTTGATTTGTTTTCATTCAACTTGCCCAGAGGGTTTTAGTGTCTTTGCTTAAGTGGTTCACATAGTTTCACTATCTGAGTCACTCATACTTACACTTTTTAGAGTTTATAAATTGTGAAATATTTGAAAATTAAGGTGTGTTTTCAGTGAAAAGTACAAGTGCTGTACTTTCCTTTCCTTGAGTGTCACTTGCATATAAAATATAAAAATTTTTGAGTCGTGTTTATCAGTTATGTACTAGACTTTGAAATTACACCCTACCTTGGCTATTCCTGAAGAGTGTGTGAGTGTGTGTGTGTGGATTTGGAGGCCTCGATTTTCATTTACTCAGAGTTTCAGAGTAAATCAGGTAAGACCAATTCTAAAATCCCCAAGTAAACTGTAGGAGAACTTGGTGCTACTTTACTGTAATTTCCATTATATTGAAAAATCAGACAAACTGTAGAGAAAGTCATGAAAGAGCCACCTAAGTTGGACTTTCAGTTAAATCTTTAAAACAGGATTACAAAGAGGTTTGATTTCTGATATCCATCCATTCATCGATGTCTGCTTTAAATAGGGAATCAGTAAGGTGAAGAAGAGTTTGTATGTTTGTCATGCCTTTGCCATCTTGATTTTCAGATCCTCTTTTTGGATTAGGATGATCAGTCTAGTTTTTGGAGCAAGCAGTTGCTATTATTTTTCTGTGTGCTGTCTTTGACTATATACTTTCATATTTCATGAAGAAGACACAAAATGTTGATAATACTTGCCTTTCCCAATATGATATAATAAAATTTTCTTTCTTCAGAATCTGTAATATCATGGCTAACAGTATAAGAGAAATATAAAATACATTTTAGTAATTTGTTATTTCAAATTCACGTTTGTTTAAAACTTACATCTATATTTGGACGTAAAGGAAAAACTGTAGTGTAAATTCCTTTAAGAGATGTGAGATGTCAGGCAAGGTTTTATGCATACAAGAGAGAAACAGACATACTCAGATGTCGTAAGGCTTAAAATCATGAGGCAGAGAAACTGGTCTCAGAAGAACGCAGATAATGAAACATGTATCTGAAGGTTTCCTTATATACAAAAGATATATGAATGTCAGGAATAAATTTTAATATGGAATTTTACTATTTTAAAGCTAGAAAGGGCCTTAGAGTTACTCAATCAGCATTCTAAAAAGTAATATATCTGAAAAATCATTTCTGATATTTGTTATTTACTTCCTCCTTTAGGACTCTTAGTGGTATTGAAATGAAATTACAAAATCTGAAAAAGCTTTAGGAATAGTAGAGAATTATAAAGCAAATGGATTTAGATGGGGAGGCTGTGTTATAGGGAGTGGCAAACAAAAGAATAATAAATCCTTCTGTATGTATACTGTTTGAGTAAAGCAAGGAAGGTTTCCATTTTAGAAGTGAAAAAACTGAGGACCATAAAATATGCATGATCTTCATGTATGTTTGGTCATGCCAGAAATGGGACTAAGTTTCAGATCTCCTGAGATTGAGTCTGATGTTATTGCTACTATATTACCCTGCCGAATGAACCAAAATAAACAAGACAGCTCAGCAAATTAGGTTTCATTTGTTTCTGTTGCATGGGAGTTCAATGTGGCATATTTTTTCCTAAACTAATCCTGCCAGCTGGCTTCATGTACCTTCGCAACTGAAAGTGAATCTTATCTCAGTTGCTAAAGAATAAATTTCACATATGATAAATATGGAGTGATAGCACTGGACTTTGGGTTGCAAGTATAAACATGCTTTAATAGATTCTTATAAGTACAACAGATTCAGGAACAAATGTAAATTATACCATATTTGAAAAGCATTGTGACGTATATAGAGAAATAATGACTGGTTATTTTTATTATTTTCTTCATTTATTTGTCTTGTGAGAGACAATCGTGTAGTGAAGGTGATGGAAAAACAGATTGCATTTAAGCACTAACAGGTAATTTAGTTTGGCAGGAGAGCTGGATAAGCTCCAGGTATTCGATAAGAAGAGGGAGGTAGTTTGGGAGAGAATCATGGAGGTTTGAATGGCAGACAGGACTATAGTAAACTGTGGATGACCAAGAAAGAGTTTAATGGTGAAAAAACATAATCAGAGTTCTGCTTTGGAAAGATTATTATAACTACTGTTGCAAGAAACTTGGAGTGGACGGCTCTGGAGGGAGGCAGCATCTTCGTTGGAGGCTTTTAGAGTGGCGGGTGACGCAAGGCATGAGCTTGGGCCAGGGCAATGATAGCAGGAACAGAAGGAAAACCTAGTCTGAAACCAGGAAGGAGTTTTCATTTTGATTATAACTAGGGCAGATGGTAGAAAGCAAAAAATCAAACATGATCAGAGGATCAAAACCTGAAACTTAATAGAGATTTGTAAGGGATGTCATGTTGGATTCTTTTTTTAAAAGTCAAGTTTATTAAGGTGTGTGTAATTTACACAAAGTAAAATTCATCCTTTTTGTGTACATTTCTGTGAGTCTGGGTGACTTTGACAGCTCTGATTCAGACTATTTTTTTATATTCTCTGAACCCCTCCCCACCGCCAAATTTTCTTATGCTCTTTTGGGGTCATTTCCTCCCTGCTGCTGGCAACCATCTCCACACATTTGCCTTTTCCAGAACTTCTGTCTTGGATACTTTTCTACCACTACCATCACAGCCTGTGTCTTCATGACTACTTTGTATTTTATAAAACCAGTAGAGAAACAGGATAAAAAGATGACAGAGGAGTAGAGATTGAATACTTACATGCAGTATGTGCTCTTTTAAAAGAACAAGAGTGAAGATACTAATAGAGAAGTTGAAAGACACTGCCACCTCAAAAAATAGTTTAAATACATAAATTCCATTCTACTTAGATAAAAATCCTTCATTTAAATTGCACCTATATATTGATGATAAATCTTTGTTCAGTCTTCGGTAATAAACATTAAGAAAAACCTTTATTTTTATATTTTTAAAACATGGTCAGTAATCTTAAAGCTAAATTTTATTATTATCATTATTATCATTATTATTTGAAATAGAGTCCCGCCCAGGCTGGTGTGCAGTGGCATGATCTCAGCTCACTGCAACGTCCGCCTCCAGGGCTGAAGCAATTCTCCTGTCTCAGCCTCTGGAGTAGCTGAGATTACGGGCACATGCCACCACACCTAACTAATTTTTGTATTTTTAGTAGAGACGAAGTTTCACCATGTTGGCCACACTGGTCTCAAACTCCTGACCTCATGTGGTCCACCTGCAAATGTGCAGTGTTCATAAATGGCTTCTCCTAGTTTCCTAAAGAAATCATTTCCCCTGTCAGATTTTTCCCTTTTCTTCCTTGTCTAACCTATTTGTTAGGGATTCTTGGCTTTTTCTCTTGTTTTATTTTTGTCTTATTATAATTTGTTTGGGTAAGCTGCTTCAAATATTTTTGAGCATAGGCAGATATAAATCATAAGTAAACAAGTAAACAAATCATACAAGTAAACAAATGTTTTGATTTGGACATAGTCTTGCCTTGATAGAAAATGACAGCATAGCTAGAGAGATTTGTCATTCGCGTGCACGAATCTTTATTTCGAGTATACCTGTTTAATACTCTACAAAGAGCCACATTCTCAGGACTGTTTGAGTCTTTAACGCTTAAATAGAATCTTTGAGTCCTGGGCTTTCTAGAGCCAGAAGGTAGCTTAGCAGTTCCCAGATACTGCTGTTTCACAGAGGAGGAAACAGAGCCCTGGAGACTGTCCTGAGGTCACAAAAAACTTGGGTGACCTGTATTTTTTGTAAATTTGCTTCAGGAAAATTCTAGAATCATTGCTATTTATAATACATACCTAATTCTTAGTAATAGTAGAACATCATGCAAGGCGGTAATAGCAAAGATAATAGCTTCCATTTTTGAGTGACTATCATATCTAGGTACTTGTTTTCAAATAGTTACAATTCTGCATATTAGACATAATTATCCTTATTTCACAGATGAAGAAACTGGAGGCTCAGGTAGATTTTATGTATTGCCCAGAGATACCCAGTTCTGTCTGACTTCAAAATTCCTATTCCTTCTGGTGAGGCCAGGTAGACAGAGGCTCCGATCATTTGGTAGTTGTCCCCAAATTTGGCTGCCTATCAGAATCACCTGGAGAACTCTTAAAAGACTCAACTCTTAGGCCTTGTCTTCCAGAAATTCAGATTTATTAATTCTATGTATTGAAAACACTTTCCTTATCATTCTATTACAGCCAGATTCACTTATAGATTGGAAAGCAGACAGAATTTAAAGCCAAAAGACATGAGTTGGGGTCGGGCACAGTGGCTCACACCAGTAATCTGGGCACTTTGGTAGGCTGAGGTGGGTGGATCACCTGAGGGCAGGAGTTCAAGACCTGCCTGGCCAACATGGCGAAACCGTGTCTCTATTAAAAAGGCAAAAATTAGCCAGGCATGCTGGCTGGCGCCTGTAGTCACAGCTACTTGGGAGGTTGAGGTGGGAGAATGGCTCGAACTGAGGATGTGGAGGTTGCAGTGATCTGAGATCGCACCACTGCACTCCAGCCTGGGTGACAGAGCAAGAGTCCATCTCAAAATAAAATAAAGTAAATAAAAATAAGACATCAGTTGGAATCTAGCTCTTCTTTAACAAACTGTAATCTTGGTCAATTTACTCACCCTCCCTAAGTTCTATTTTTTAATCTGTGCAAAATGGATTGTCTCCCAGACCATAGTGTACCAAGTAAGATAATACATGTGAAAATATTTAATAAACTGTAAAGTGCTATAGAAATGCATAAGACTCTGAAATTTTTGAGTTGGAAACTATATTAAATTAGTGGTTCCCTGTATAAGATTTTATAACCCTGTAACATTTCAAAAACTTTCCAGAATGTGATAAAGTAACAAACTCCTTAGTTGGTTAGGTAATGACTTTCAATAAACAAAGAGAGACCTTCCACCACGTACTTTCCCCATCATCACTTCACAATCGAAACATTTATAACAAGAAAGTAGTAAGAACCTAATTTCAGAATAAAGGACAATTCTTTGAACTGAAGATAGTTTGTCTTATGAGAAAGTTACTACCCCTTACTTTTCTGGTTTTTTCCAGAGCACAGAAATAGTCACTAATAGTGCTTCACAGCCCAGTGTTTAAAAGCAGGGCCTTTGAGATCATATAGTCCAGCCCCAGGAGATACTCCTCCGCTACATTGTATGATTTTCCCGGGATCCTATGGCTAGTTAATGACAGACTAGAGGTCAGAGAGTGCCAGTGTTTTCAACATTTTCTAACTATGTTCCCTGCATTATTTCTTCAGTTTATCCCATGGGCTGAGATTTTGTCCAGCTGTAGTTCTACCATTAATAGAATACAAACAACAGGTTTAATGAACGTACCTTTTCAAACCACATTCTCCCCCTTTCCCTCCCTGTCTCCCTTCTAGGATCTGATAATCATCCCCAAGGGGTCCTTATGTTCTCCATCTTCACCTTGCATCTCAGACTGAGAAACACTGGGATTCTTATTTGCTCATTATCATCCTAGACTAGATGAAGTTGGAGAGAAGGCTGAGCTAGGGAAGCAATTTGTCATTGTATGAATAGCTAAAGGACAGAGGCTCTGGAATCATACTGTCTAAGTTGGAATGTAAGCTCACCACTCATTGACATGTGCCTTTGAGCAAGTTCCTAAGCCTCAGTTTCTTCATCTGCAAAATGAGAATGATAATTGTAAAAATGGGATTAGAGTGAAGATTAAGTAATCAAATACATTTAAAGAGCTTACTATAAACTTGGGGAATACTACTAGTATTAATTGTACCCAAGTTATTTCTTATCTTTGTCTTCCTTACAGCCTTTCTGAGTGCATGATTTAATATGGTTATACATACAAAAGGGATAATGACTTCCTAATGAATGAACAGACCTTCTGTTAATTTCATATTGCAGTCATCTTTTGCAAATAGCTCCACATTGTACACTTATCAACTCCTGATCCAGGGCAGTGAATTGCATCCTGCACAGAGTTAATGAGCCGTTACAAATAGGATCAGTACTATTAGTACTGCTGCTGTTACTCATTTATTTTCATTATCCAATTTACCCCTATTTATATTTGTTGTAAAACACAAAGCTGGTTTCTGTTTTAAATATATTTTTAAAAGAGTAGCATAAATTTACAGATAGAACATGTGCTGCTGTTAAAAATAATTTTGAGGTTATTTTGAAAGCAAATAGAGAAAAGTATGTTTTATTTTTATAATTAATAGAATTCAGCAGCCGATACCTAATATATGTATATCAAAAGAAAAAGTATGATTATAAATAAGCCTTTTTATCATGAATCTGCATATTTGTAATATTGCTTATTTCTATTTCAAAAAATCAATCATTTTGAAAAGAAAAAGAAGAATTCCTTTCAGGTAAGGCCTTATATAATATTGTTTTAAAATGAATAATACAGTACAAAAATAAGCAGTAAATTGAATCACAGAGTTTTGATGTCTATACTTTATTCTGGCAATATGAAAATGAATCATATTTCTAACAAAGGAATTTTCATGTTTAATAATTCCTGTGGTGAGTAGTTTGAAATGAATTGAATGGAATGATTATTTCTCCATCTCTGTCTGTGACCTAAGTCACTAGTATCAAATGTCCACCAGTTATTCCAAAGGTGGTGATGTCAGAAATAAGGTGTTGGACATTTTTTTCTTCTGTACTTTATAATGTAGTTCCACGTGAAAGCATGGCGTTACTTAAAATATTTAATGCATAGTCTTTCTTATTCTCTTCTTTTCATAGTAAAGATAAAACCGACTACTACTTACTAGTTGAATTGCCTTAGTTTCTGAACCTTGTTTATGCCTTCTTTCAATAATCTGCTCTATGTTGATTACTGAGGATATAAAATTGATTCAGATCTCTTTCCGTAGGAATGATACATTTTTAGAGTTATTATGCTAAATACTGAAAATACATCAATGGACAAATATGCTAAATACTGAAAATACATTAATGGGCAAGAAGGAACAACAACAAAAAAAACATAGTCCTTGCCCTCCCAGAATTTCTACTCTGAGGGGAGATAAGTATATAGGGAAGTGTACTACGTAGTCACTATTCCCTCACGGTAGATGGGAAGCTCTCTCTAAAATACAGATTTAGTTTCATTTCTCATCTGCTTGAATCATTTCAATTGCACTTTTTTGCCTTCAGGTTAAAAAAAAATCCCAAATTCCTTTACATGGTGGCTTAAAGCAACAGAAATGTATTCTCTTACAGTTCAAGGCTAGAAGTCAAAAATCAAAGTGTCATCAGGACCATGCATTCCCTGCGGCTCTGGGTGGAATCCTTCTTTGCCTCTCTTGCCTCTTCCTAACTTCTAATAGTAGCCATCAATCCTTGGTATTTCTTAGCTCACAGCAGCAGCACTCTAATCTCTGCCTCTGTTATCACATGGCATTCTACCCTCGGTGTCTGTGTCTTCACCTCTTCTTAGAAGGACAACAATCATATTAATTAGAGTCCACCCTAATGAACTATGAATTCATCTTAATTTGGTTATATCTGCAAAGATTGTGTTTCCTAAAAAGGTCACATTTATAGGCATCAGAGGTTTTGACTTTAGCTTATCTTTTGTGTGGGACACAATTCAACCCATGACAGCAGGCTACCTGGCTCCCAAATTAACGTCCTTCCCAAGTGACAAATATTCACCTGATCTTAATGCCCCAAAAGTTTTAACCCATTTCAGCATCAACTCTAAAATATTATCAACTCAAAAAGCTCCAAATTTGATCAGCTGAATCAGCTATGGGTGAAACTTGGATAGAGTACATCCTGGGGCGTCATTTGTCTCCATCTGTGCACATTTGAAGCCAAAAATCAGTTATCTGCTTCCAAAATGCAGTGGTGGGACAAGCGGAGGAAGCATTCCCATTCCCACTTGAAAAGGGAAGAATAGTTCCTAAGCATGTCTGATACCCAGCAGGAAAAAAATACACTGGATTTCAAGGCCTGAGAATAATCTCTGGGGCTCAATGCTTTATTCTGTGTGCCTGCCAAGGAGGCGGCCCTGCCCTCTCAGCTCAAGGAGGTCAAGTCAGCCCAACCCTCTGCATCTATGGCTCAGACTTCAGAGTCATTCTTCTTTCACTTTGTCCCGTCTCTGGGACATTTATTCTACATTGTCAGTATTTCTGCTGGTATGAAATTCTCAGATATCTTATTAGTCTTTCTTGCAATTAACAGGCATCCAAGCCATCAAACAAGGGAGTCCTCTACAGTTGTTTCCTGAATAACTGCATCTCTATTCCTGGCTTCTGTTAAGATGGTTGAGGGATTCATGAGTCACATGCCTAATTTCTTTAGCAAATGGTTGTCTAGCCACAACCTTAGCCCTGTTACCAGAGCCCACTACCTGAGTAAGCTGAAAATGTTTCAAATAATCAAGTGCTAATACCTTTCTGCTTAACGGTTCATCTCTCAGTTTATCTCTTTGCTCTTACATTTCACTGTAAGTACCAAGGAGAAACCAGACTGTAGCATTTCATGGGAGGTACCCAGGGGGAGGTAACTGAATCATGGGGGTAGGTCTTTCCTGCACTGTTTCATAATAGTGAATGAGTCTCACAAGATCTGATGGTTTGAAAAAGGCAAGTTTCCCTGAACAAGCTCTCTTCTCTTGTCTGCTGCTGTGTGAGACGTGTCTTTCACCTTCTGCCATGATTGTGAGACCTCCCCGCCACACGGAACTATAAGTCCAATAAACCTCTTCTTTTGTAAATTGCCCAGTCTTGGGTATGTTTATAAGCAGCATGAAAATGGACTAATATAGTAAGTTGGTACCAGTTAGAGTAGGATGCTGCTGAAAATAAACCTGAAAATGTGGAAACAACTTTGGAACTGGGTAACAGGCAGGAAGAAAAAGTGGTTTTGTGGGCCAAGCCCAGGGTCCCATGCTGTGTACAGCCTAGGGACTCAGTGACCTGCATCCCAGCCACTCCAGCCATGACTGAAAGGGGACAATGTAGAGCTCGGGTGATAGTTTCAGAGTGTGCAAGCCCTAAACCTTAGGAGCTCCCATGTGGTGTTGAGCCTCTGAGTGCACAGAAGTCAAGAATTGAGGTTTGGGAACCTCTACCTAGATTTCAGAAGATGTGTGGAGACACCTGGATGCCCAGACAGAAGTTTGCCACATTGGCAAGACTGTCATGGAACACCTCTGCCAGGGCAGTACAGAGGGAAAAGTGAGGTCAGAGCCCCCACACAGAGTCCCTACTGTGGCACCACTTGGTGGAGCTGTGAGAACAGGGCCACCATCCTCCAGACCCCAGAATGGTATATCCATTGACAGCTTACACTGTGTGCTTGGAAAAGCCAAAGAAACTCAATACTAGCCTGTAAAAGCCGGGAAAAAGGCTGCCCAAGACCTTGAGAACTGCCCAAGACCATGGGAACCCATCTCTTGCATCAGTATGACCTGAATGTGAGATGGGGAGTCAAAGGAGATCATTTTGGAGCTTTAAGATTTGACTGCCCTGCTAGATTTTGGACTTGCAAGGGGCCTGTAACCCCTTTGTTTAGGCCAATTTCTCCCATTTGAAATGGCTGTATTTACTCAATGCCTGTATCCCAATTGTATCCAGGATGTAACTCACTTGCTTTTGATTGTACAGGCTCATAGGCAGAAGAGACTTGCCTTGTCTCAGGTAAAACACTGGACTGTCGACTTTTGAGTGAATGCTAAAATGATCTAAGACTTTGGGAGACTGTTGGGAAGGCATGATTGCTTTTGAAATATGAAGATGTGAGATTTGGGAGGCGCTGGGCAGAATGATACAGTTTGGCTGTGTCCCTACTCAAATCACATCTTGAATTGTCACTTCCACAAGTCCCATGTGTAGGAGGAGGATCCCAGTGGGAGGTGATTGAATTATGGGGGCAGGTCTTGTGCTGTTCTCGTGATAGTGAATGAGTCTTACAAGATCTGATGGTTTTAAAAAAAAAGGAATTCCTCTGCACAAGTTCTCTTCTCTTGTCTGCCACCATGTGAGGTGTGCCTGTCACCTTCTGCCATGATTGTGAGGCCTCCCCAGCCATGTGGAACTGTAAGTCCAATAAACCTCTTTCTCTTGTAAATTGCTCAGCATCAGGTGTGTCTTTATTAGCAGCATGAAAACAGACGAATACATCATTGCAAGTTCTACTTTCCATTCAATGGCAGAAAATGACACAGCCAAGTTCTCGAACACTGTATAACAGAAATCATCTTTCTTCTAGTATCCAATTAAATGTTCATTTCTTTCTAAACCCTCACCAGAGTTACCCGTAACGTCTATGATAGTTAATTTGAGGTGTTAACTCAACCAGATTTAAAGATGCCTAGGTAGCTGCTAAAGCATTGTTCCCAGGTGTGTCTGCAAGGGTATTTTTCAAGGAGTTTGACTTGTAAATCAGTGGACTGGATTGGGAAAATTTGCTCAATGTTGGCAGACACAATCCAGTTGACTAGGGACCTGAAAGGAACAAAAAGATGGACCTGTGGATGATGCAGCAAGAAAGTCCTCACCAAATGCCAGTACCTTGATTGTGAACTTCCCAGTCTCCAAAATTGTGAGGAAATAAATTTCCATTTGTTATAAATTACCCAGTCTCAGGTATTTTGTTATAACAGCACAAATATACTTTGGTAACATCTATATTTCTATCAATTTTCTCTTCAATCTAGGGTTTTTTCTATGAAGCACTTCAGAATTCTTCTAATCTCTACCCATTATCCAACTCCAAAGCCAGAAAGTAACATCCCATAGAAATTCATTTATTTTGTAATATTTTGGCCAGGCACGGTAGCTCATGCCTATAATCCCAGCACTTTGGGAGGCCGAGGCAGGCAGATCATGAGGTCAGAAGTTCAAGACTAGCCTGGCCAATATGGTGAAACCCCATCTGCACTAATAACACAAAAATTAGCCTGGCATGGTGGCACGTGCCTGTAGTCCCAGCTACTCAGGAGTCTGAGGCAGGAGAATAGCTTGAACCCGGGAGGCAGAGGTTGCGGTGAGCCGAGACAGCGCCACTGCACTCCAGCTCAGGTAACAGAGCAAGACTCTGTCTCAAAAAAGAAAAAAAAAAAAAAGAATAATTTATTTTGTAATATTTTATTTTTGTCACCTTAGCTGCATCTTTTGTGTATTCAAGTATTATTTTTATTCGTGGAAGGGATTCTCCTGCTATATTGACATTGTTTTCAATCTTGCTGTTTCATTTATGAAGTGAAAGAGTTTCCACAGCTGAATAAAAAGCTTTTTGGAAAGTTGTATCTATTTAATTTTTCCTTTGAAATGAAGTGTAAGCTTAACAAAAATCGATGATTTTGTTTTCCCAAACAGGTTTGGTGAAGTAAACAAGGAAGAGCAAATCTCAAATAGAAAACATTTTCAAATTTTATTATTTTTAGTGGTGTATAGTTTTTAGAATATATTCATGCCCATCATTGTGTGCTTCTTCTGCCAGTTCTGTGGGATAACTTTATTTCCCTTTTATAAATGAGGAGATTGAGGCTCAAAGAAAGTCATACAACTGGAAAAAGGCATAGTACATTTCAAATTATATTTCTACTATATGTCATCCTTTCCTATGAGACCAGCATCATCCTGATACCAAAACCTGCAGAGAGAGACACACAACAAAAAAGAAAACTTCAGGTCAATATCCTTGATGAATACTGATGCAAAAATCCTCAACAAAATGCCGGCAAACTGAATTCAGCAGCACTTCAAAAAGCTAATCCAACATGATCAACTAGGCTTTATCCCAGAGATGCAAGGTTGGTTAAATATATACAAATCAATAAATGTGATTCATCACATAAACAGAACTAAAGACAATAGTCCCAGATGCAGGAAAAGACTTTTTATAAAATTCAACATCTCTTCATGTTAAAAATTTAATAAACTAGGTATTGAAGGAAAATACCCTAAAACAATAAGAGCCATCTATGAGAGACCCAAAGCCATCATTATACTGAAAGAGCAAAAGGTAGAAAATTCCCTTTTCAAACTAGCACAAGACAAAGATGCCCTCTCTCACTACTCCTATTCAACATCATATTGGAAGTGCTGGCCAGAGCAATCAGGCAAGAGAGAAAGATAAAAAGCATCCAAACAGGAAGAAAGAAAGTCAAACTATCTCTGCAGACGACGTGACTCTATGTCTAGAAAACCACATGGTCTCAACCCAAAGCTCCTTAAGCCAATAAACAACTTGAGCAAAGTCTCGGCATACAAAATCATTGTACAAAAATTATTAGCATTCCCATACACCAACAACAGCCAAGCTGAAAGCCATGTCAGAAATGCAATTCTATTTGTAACTTCCACAAAAAGAATAAAATACCTAAGAATACAGCTAATCAGAAAGGTGAAAATTTTCTACAATAAGAATTACAAACCATTGCTCAAAAAATCAGAGATGACAGAAACAAATGAAACAACATTCCATGCTCCTGGATAGGAGGAATCAATATCATTAAAATAGCCACATTGCCTAAAGCAATGTACAGATTCAATGCTATTCCTATCAAACTACCAATGACATTCTTCACAGAACTAGAAAAAGCTATTTTTGAATTCATATGGAATTTTTTTTTTTTACTAGGCAAAGAACTTTATTAACCTTGGTTTCAAACTTGATTCTCAGGCTTCTTTGGCTTAATTAGTGGCAAACAATGAATTGTGTATAAGCAAAAACTGAAAAGAGCTGCAGTGGCCAAGGGGCTTGGGCTGAAAAATATTAGAGTTCTAGATTTTATCATATCCATGACAAAAATTTCTTTAAAAGCAGTCATAACATAAAATAGCAGCTCCCAGTAACTTCTTCAAGTTTTATCTTCTTAAGTGGACTCAGTTCAGTTTGGCTCGTCTCGGAAGCCTCATCAAAATTCTCCACAAGGTCTGGAACTTCATCCTCCTCCTCTCCAGTAGCACGTGGTACTTTTCCATCCACAGACTGAACAGAGCTTCAGCCAGTCTCCTTAAACTAATCAGACTGTCTACACCAAGCTGGTTTAAGACACTAGATAGCATTTCTTGTCAGCTGCTTTGTCGCAGCATGGCCTGTAATGGTGAAAGTGTTCACGGCCAGAGATGCCTGAACTTTAGGATTGTGAAAGTGGTTCACTGTTCCCTGGTTTGTAAACATAGTCACCTCTTCAGTACCACAGGTGTTGTTTACCCCTAACTTCTTTAAGGAGAACTGAAGTTTTTTTTGTTCTGTTTTGTTTTGTTTTTATCGTCTGCTGTGGCTGTTTTATGAACCACCTTCTTTCTGCGAGCAGTTCCTTTCCCACCAATGCGCATTTGTGCCTGCAGTTTGGCAAGTTTTCCTGATTCATGATTGTTTCTTTCATCTTGTTGGAGTGGAGAAGGGGCCACGCGGGAGACTAGGGTTGGTGTTGAGGGGGTCTCGGGTGGACCAGCTGAGATTAGGAGCACACACACAGGGACACAAGATGGCCCCTCTCACATGGAACTTTTAAAAGAGCCCCATAGTCAAGGCAATGCTAGACAAAAGAACAAAACTGTAAGCATCACATTACCCTGCTTCACACCATACTACAGGACTACCATAACCAAAACAGCATGGTACTGGTACAAGAAGAGACACATAGACCAATGGAACAGAATAGAGAGCCCAGAAATAAGGCCACACACCTATGACCATCTGATCTTGAACAAAGCTGACAAACATAAGAGACGAGGAAAGGACTCCCTATTCAATAAATGGTGCTGGGATAACTGGCTAGCCATATGCAGAAGACTGAAACTGGACCCCTTCCTTATACCACAGACAAAAATTAACTCAAGTGGATTAAAGACTTAAATGTAAAACTCAATAATATAAAAAAAACTCTGGAAGACAAGGTAGGCAATATTCTGGAGATAAGAACTGGCAAAGATTTCATGACAAAGATGCCAAAAGCAATTGCAACAAAAGCAAACATTGACAAATAAAATCTAGTTAAACTAAAGAGCTTCTGCACAGCAAAAGAAACTATCAACAGAGTAAACAGACAACCCACAGAATGGGAGATAATATTTGCAAACTATGTATCTCTCTAAGGTCTATTATCCAGCATCTATTAGCAACTTAAACAAGTTAACAAAACAAACCACCCCAAAACCACCCCATTAGAAAGTGGTAAAGGACATGAACAGCTTGTTTTCAAAAGAAGTCATACATTCATCCAACAAGCATATTAAAAAAGCTCCTTTTTGATTTTTTAAATAGTCGTTTGTATAATTGGTATTAGTTTTTCTTTAAATGTTTGGTAGAATTCAGCAGTGAAGTCATTGGGTCCTGGGCGTTACTTTGATGAGAGACCATTTATTACTGCTTTGATCTATTTATTCATCATTGATCTGGTCAGTTTTCTATTTTCTCCTGATTCAATCCTGATGTAATCAATGTGTCCAGGAATTTACCCACTTCTAGGTTTTCCAATTTATTGGCATATAGTTGTTCATAACAAAGTAATGATCATTTATATTTCTATGTTGTCAGCTGTAATGTTTCCTTTTTCATTTCTGATTTTATTTATTTGAATCTTCTCCGTTTTTTGTTTTGTTAGCCTAACTAAAGTTGTGTTGATTTTGTTTATCTTTTCAAAAAACCAACTTTTCATTTTGTGGACCTTTTCTATTAGTTTTTAGTTTCAATTTCATTTATTTCTGCTCAGATCCTCATTATTTATTTTCTGCTACTAATTTGGAGTTTGCTTTTTCCTCTTTTTTTTAGTTCCTTAAGATACATGATTAGATTGTTTAGATTCTTTATATTGTTTTAATATAAGCATTTATTGCTATAAATGTCTGTCTTAGTATCAATCTTCCTGTATCCCATAGTTTCTGGTATGTTGTGCTTCCACTTTCATGTTTTTCAATAATTTTTTTAATTTCCTTCTTTATTTATTGACTCAGTAATCATTCAGGAACATTTTATTTAATTTCCATTTATTTGTATAATTTCCAAAGTTCATCTATATTTGTATAGTTTTGAAAATTACTGATTTCTAGTTTTATTTCATTGTGGTCAGAAAAGATACTTGCTCTAATTTGAATAATTTTGAATTTTTTTGACTTGTTTTGTGTCCTAATATATGGTGTATTCTGGAAAATGTTCCATGTGTTAAGGAGAAAAGTATGTATTCTGTAGTAGTTGGATGAAATGTTCTGTAAATGTCTGTTAGGCCATTTGATCTAGCATATAGTTTAACTCTGATGCTTTTTTGTTAAATTTCTGTCTGGATGATCTGTCCATTACTGAAAGTGGGGTGCCCTAATATTTTTGTATTGCCATCTAGCTCTCCTTTTAGATCTTTTAAAATTTGCTTTATATATTTGGGTGTGCTGGTGTTGGGTGTGTGTATACTTACTATTGTTATATCTTTTTGCTGAATTAACTCTTTTATCATTATATAATGATCTTCTTTGGCTCTTTTTACAGTTTTTGACTTATAGTGTGTTTTATCTGATATAAGTATAGCTACTCCTGCTCTTTTTTGGTTTCTATTTGCATGGAATGTCTTTTTCCATCCCTTCACTTTCAGTTTGTGTGCCCTTATAGGTGAAGTGAGCTTCCTGTTTTCAGCATATAGTTGGGCCTCGTTATTTATTTCATTCGTCCACTTTTTATCTTTTAATTGAAGAATTTAGTCCATTTATATTTAATGATATATTGATAAGAACTACTGTTGCCATTTGGCTACTTGTTTTCTTGTTATTTTGTAACCTCTCTCTTTCTTTTTTACTGTCTTTCTTTGTGGCCAAGTGATTTTTCTCTAATGTTAGCTTGGTGTAAAAGTTATTGCTGTTTTGGACCAAAAATTTTACATCAGTATAGCTGGACTAAAACACATCTTTATTAATCAAAATAGGAGCCATTACAATCAACACATTTTTGCTAACAAGAAGTAAGTTCATTTATTCCTGTAGCATAAAACTATGTGCTTTGGGATTTGATGAACTCTTGGAAAGGATTTTCTGCATCTTGCTGGTTGTGAAAGCATTTTCTCTGCAAAAAGTTTTTGAGATGCTTGAAGACGTGGAAGTCAGTTGGCAAGAGTTCAGGTGAATAAGGCAGATGAAACAAAACTTCAGTAGCCTAATTCATTCAACTTTTGAAGTGTTGCTTGTGTGATATGCAGTCAGGCATTGTCAAAAGAAGAATTGGGCCCGTTCTGTTGAACAGTGCCAGCTGCTTGTGTTGCAGTTTTCAGTGCATCCCGTTGATTTGCTGAGCATACTTCTTTGGATAATGGTTTTACTGAGATTCAGAAAGCTGTAGTGGATCAGACTGGCAGCAAAACACCAAACAGTGACCATTACCTTTTTTATTGGTGGAAGTTTCACTTTGGTAAGTGCTTTGGAGCATCTCTCAGTCCAGCCACTGAGCTGGTCTTCACTGGTTGTCTTATATAATCCACTATTCATCATATATCACAATCCAATCAAGAAATAGTACATTGTTGTTGCATAGAATAAGAGAAGATGACACTTCAAAATGATGATTTTTTTTTCCAGTCAGCTCATGAGGTACCCATTTATCAAGCTTTCTCACCTTTCCAATTTGCTTCAAATGCTGAATGACCATAGAATGGTTGACACTGAGTTCTTTTGCAACTTCTTGTGTAGTTGTAAGAGGATCAGTTTTGATGATTGCTCTCATTTGGTTGTTGTCAACTTCTGATGGCCAGCCGGTGTGCTCCTCTTCTTCAAGGCTCCTTGTATACTTTGCAAAACTTCTCAAACCACCACTGCACTGTATTTTCCTTAGCAGTTCCTAAGCCAAAAGCATTGTTGATGTTGTGAGTTATCTCTGCTGCTTTACAACCTATTTTGAACTTGAATAATGTTGTTTGAATTTGCTTTTTGTCCAACATCATTTCTATAGTCTAAAATAGACATAAAATAAACAGCAAGTAATAAGTCATTAGCAAAAAAAAGTGAGAAGTGCACATTAAAATTATATATAACATAACCACATTTAAGAATGTATTTCAGTATCAAATGGCAAATTTCAGCAATGCAAAAACCATAATTACATTTGCACCAACCCAATAGTATGTTTTAATTTCTTTCTTTTTATTTGTATCTGTTATGGGTTTTCGTTTTGTGATTACTATGAGATTATAAAAAACATCCTACAGTTATAACAAGTAGTTAAAACTGATTCAAGTTAACTTTAACGGCAGAAAAAGAAAAGAAACAAACAGAAGCAAAACGAAACTTGTACCCATTAACTCTCTTCTCCAGCATTTTGAATTTTAATGTCACAATTTATGTTTTGTATATTGCCTGTCTTAACAAATTGTTGTAGTTATTATTTTTAATATTTTTGTATTATAGTCTTATTAAATTTATATGTGGTTAAAACACCATGATTACAATATTAAAAATAATAATCACATTATCTTCTTCTTTCCATTTGGAGAACTCCCTTTAGCATTTCTTCATTTTTAATTTTTGTGGGTACATAGTAGGTTACTATATTTATGGGGTACAACAGATACTTTGATACAGGCATGCAATGCATAATAATCACATTAGGGTAAATGGGGTATCCATTCCCTGAAGCATTTATCCTTTTTGTTACAAACAATCCAATTATACTCTTTTAGTTATTTTAAAATGTACACTTTAGTTATAATTGACTATAGTCACCTTGTTGTGCTATCAAATATTAGGTCTTATTCATTTTTTTCTAACTATCTTTTTGTACCCATTAACCATTCCCACTACCTCCCCGTCATTTCCCCACTACCCTTCCCAGCCTCTGGTAACCATCCTTCTACATTCTTATCTCTGTGAGTTCAGTTGTTTTAATTTTTAGCTCCCACAAATAAGTGTGAACATGCAATGTTTATCTCTCTGTGCCTGGCTTATTTCCCTTAAGATAATGGCCTCTAGTTGCATTCATGTTGTTGCAAATTATAGGACCTCATTCTTTTTTGTGGCTGAATAGAACTCCATGTGTATATGTACCACATTTTCTTTATCTATTTATCTGTTCACAGGCACTTAAATTGCTTCCAAATTTTGGCTATTCTGAACAGTGCTGCAATAAACATGGGAAGGCAGATATCTCTTTGATATACTGATTTTCTTTATTTTAGGTATATAACTACCAGTGGGATTTATGGATCATATGGTAACTATTTTTTGTTTTTTCACAAACTTCCAAACTGTTCCCCACAGAGGTTATACTAATTTACATTCCTGCCAACAGCATATGAGGGTTCCCTTTTCTCTATATGCTCACCAGCATCTACTATTGGCTGACTTTTGGATCAATGCTATTTTAACTGGGAAAGATGATGTATCATTGTAGTTTTGATTTGCTTTTCTCTGATGATCACTGATATTGAGCACTTTTTTATATATCTGTTTGCCATTTGTACATCTTCTTTTAAGAAATGCCTTTGCAAGTATTTTGCCCCTCTTTTAATCAGATTGTTAAGTTTTTTCCTGTAGAGTTGTTTGAGCTACTTATATATTCTGGTTATTAATTCCTTGTCAGATAGATAGTTGGCAAATATTTTCTCTCATTATATAGGTTATCTCTTCACTTTGTTGATTGTTTCTTTTGCTGTGCAGATGCTTTTTAACTTGACGTGATTTCATTTGCCATTTTTTTATTGTTTGCCTGTGCTTGTGAGATATTACTCAAGAAATATTTGCCCACTCCAATGTCCTGGAGTTTTCCTGATGTTTTCTTGTCATAGTTTTATAGTTTGAAGTCACACATTTAAGACTTTAATCCATTTTGATTTGCTTTTTGTATATAGCATGATATAGGGTTCTAGCTTCATTCTTCTGCATATGTATATCCAATTTTCCCAGTACCATTTATTGAAGAAAAATAAATGTATTATTATTACTATTATTAATAATAAATGTAGTATTAAGAACAATAAATGTGTATCCTCAATGTATGTTCTTCACGTCATTGTCAAAAATGAGTTCATGGCCGGGCACGGTGGCTCAAGCCTGTAATCCCAGCACTTTGGGAGGCTGAGGCAGACGGATCACAAGGTCAAGAGATCAAGACCATCCTGGACAACGTGGTGAAACCCAGTCTCTACTAAAAATACAAAAATTAGCTGGGCATGGTGGCATGCGCCTGTAGTCCCAGCTACTCGGGAGGCTGAGGCAGGAGAATTGCTTGAACCCAGGAGGTGGAGGTTGCAGCGAGACGAGATTGTGCCACTGCACTCCAGCCTAGCGCCTGGCGACAGAGTGAAACTCTGTCTCAAAAAAAAAAAAAGAGTTCACTATAGGTGTATGACTTTATTTCTGGATTCTCTATTCTGTTCCATTGGTCTATGTGTCTGTTTTTATGTCAGTACCATACTGTTTTGGTTACTGTATCTCTGGAGTAAAATTTGAAGTCAAATAATGTAATTCCTCAGTTTTGTTGTTTTTGCTCAGGATAACTTTGGTAATTTTGGGCCTTTTTTGATTCCATGTAAATTTTAGGATTATTTTTTTCTATCCATGAAGAATGGCATTGGTGTTTTGGCAGAGATTGCAATGAATCTGTAGATTGCTTTGAGTAGTATAGACATTTTAACAACATTGATTCTCCCTATCCATGAACATGGAATCTTTTATCATTTTTTTTTTTGGTGTCTTCTTCAATTTCTTTCATCAGTGTTTTATAGCTTTCATCGTACAAATATTTCACTTCTTTGGTTAATTTCTAGGTATTTTATTTTACTTGTAGATTCCTTTATTGATTTCTTTAATGAGATTACTTTATTGATTTCTTTTTCAGATTGTTCATTGTTGGCATATAGAAATGCTGCTGATTTTTATACATTGATTTTGTATCCAGCAACTTTGCTGAATTTGTTTATCAGTTCTAATAGTTTTCTTGTGGAGTCTTTAGGTTTTTCCAATTTAAGATTATATAATCTGCAAACAAGGATAATTTGACTTTTTCCTTTCCAATTTAGAAGCCCTTTCTTTCTTTCTGCAGTTTGATTTCTCTAGCTAAGACTTCCAGTACTATGTTAAATAACATATTGAAAGTGGACATCCTTGTCATGTTTTATATCTTCCAGGAAAGGGTTTCAGTTTTTCTTCGTTCAGTATAATACTAGCTGTGAGCCTGTCATGTATTTCTTTTATTATGTTGAGGTATGGTCCTTCAATATCCAGTTTTTTAAGGATTTTTATCATGAAGCCATGTTGAATTTTATAAAATGCTTTGTCAACACTTGATAGAATGGTCACATGATTTTTGTTCTTGATCCTGTTGATATGATGCATCATGACTGATGCATCATATGTTGAACCATTCTTGAATCCCTGGAATAAATAGCACTTGGTCATAATGAATGATCTTCTTAATTTGTTGTTGAATTTGGTTTGCTAGTATTTTGTTGAGGATTTTTGCATCAAAATTTATTAGGGATATTGGCCTGTAGTTTGTTTGTCTTTTAATATGTCTTTATCTGGTTTTGGTGCCAGGATAATCTTGACCTCCTAGAATAAGTGTGGAAGTTTTCCTTCCTCCTCTGTTTTTCAAAAAAATTGAGTAGGATTGGTATTAAATTGTCCTCCTTTAAATGTTTGGTAATATTCAACAGTGAAACCATTGGGTCCTAGACCTCTCTTTGCTGGGAGTCTTTTTACTATGGCTTCATTCTGATTACTTGTTATTGGTCTGTTCAGGTTTTGGATTTCTTTATGGTTCAATCTTGGTAAGTTGTATATGTCTAGGAATTTGTCTATTTCTTCTAGATTTTCTAATTTTTTGGCATACCGTTGCTTATAATTGCCAATAATGATCCCTTGAATTTCTGCAGTATCAGATACAATGTTTTGTTTTTCCACGTCTGATTTTACTTATCTGGATCTTCTCTCTTTTTTTTTTCCTTAGTTGTTCTTCTCTAAAGGTTCATCAATGTGATTTCTTTTCTAAAAAACTATTTTTTGTTTCCTTGATCTTTTATATTGTTTCCCTCATTTCCTTTTTGGTTTTGTTTTGAGTCAGAGTCTCACTCTGTTACCCAGGCTGAGTGCAGTGGCGCAATTTTGTCTCACTACAACCTCTGCCTCCTGGGTTCAAAAAATTATCCTTACTCAGCCTCCTGAGTAGCTAGGATTACAGGCACACACTCCTATGCCTAGCTAGTTTTTGTATTTTTAGTAGAGACAGGGTTTCACCATGTTTGTCAGGCTCATCTCGAACTCCAGACCTTGTGATCCACCCACCTCGGCCTCCCAAAGTGTTGGGATTACAGGCGTGAGCCACCACACCCGGCCTGTTTTCCTCATTTCAATTTCATTTATTTCTGCTCTGATCTTTATTATTTATTTTCTTCTACTAATTTCAATTTGGTTTGCTCTTATTTTTCTAGTTCTTTTTTTTTTTTTTTTTTTTTTTTTTGAGACAGAGTCGCTTTGTCACCCAGGCTGGAGTGCAATGGCATGATCTTGGCTCACTGCGACCTCTGCCTCCTGGGTTCAAGTGATTTCCCTGCCTCAGCTTCCTGAGTAGCTGGGATTACAGGTGCACACCACCATGTGTGGCTAATTTTTTATATTTTAGTAGAGATGGGGTGTTACCATGTTGACCAGGATGGTCTCGATCTCCTGACCCCATAATCTGCCCACCTCAGCCTCCCAAAGTGCTGGGATTATGGGTGTGAGCCACCATGCCCGGCTATTTTTCTAGTTCTTTAAGATGCATTGTTAAATTGTTTATTTGCAGTTTTCCTTCTTTTTTGATGTAGATACTTCTAGCTATAAACTTCCCTCTTAGTACTGCTTACACTGTGTCCCACATATTTTGTTATGCCATGTTTTCATTAACATTTGTTTCAAGACATGTTTCAATTTCCTTCTTAATGTATTCATTCACCCACTGGTTGTTCAGGAGCATATTGTTTAACTTCTGTGTGTCTGCATAGTTATAAAAATTTCTCATGTTATTAATTTCTTGTTTTATTTCATTGTGATCAGAGAAGATGCTTAATATTATTTCATATTTTTAATGTTATAAGACTTGTTTTGTTACCTAACATATGGGCTATCCTTGAGAATCATCCATGTGCTAAGGAAATTATGTGTATTCTGCAGCCACTTAATGAAATGTTCTATAAATATCTATTGGATTCATTTTGTCTTTAGTACAGATTAAGTCCAATGTTTCTTTATAGATTTTCTTTTCACCATTTTTTGTAGATGGTTTTGTCTGATAATAATAAATTCCCTCCATGTTTTTTGTGTGATTTCTGTTTCTGGTTTTTTGGGTGGTTGTTTTGGTTTATTTGTGGTCTGGGAAAGTGTTTAGTTTTCCTTCATTTATGAAGGATATTTTTACTGGGTACAGCATTTTTGGTTGACATTTTTTTTTCCTGCAGCATTCTGAGCCTATTATCCCATTCCTTCCTGGCTGTAGAGTTTCTGAGAAGTCTCCTTCTAGTTGTATTGGATCTCCTTTATAAGTTGTTTGCTTTTTTTCTCTTTCTGCTTTCAGGATTCTTTTTCTTTGACCTTAGTGAATTTGATTATATCTTGGGGTATTCTTATTTGACTGAATCTAATTGGTAACTTTTGACTTTCCTGCACCTGGATACTTATAACTCTCTTCAGGTTTGTACCTTTCTCTGTTACTACTTTTTTAAAAATATTGTCTCTATACCTTTCTTTATCAGTTTCCTCTTTAAGTCCAGTAACTCAAATACTTGCTCTTTGATGTCCTGTAGATACCATAAACTTTGTTCATTTCTTTTTCATTCTTTTTTTCTTTACTGATTGTATATTTTCAAAGAGTCTGTCATCAAGCACAGTGATTCTCTCTTCTGTTTGATTAATCCAGTTATTTGTGCTCTCTCTTACATTTTTCATTTCACTCACTGTATGTTTCAGCTCCAAGGTCGATTTTTAAAATTTTTTATTTCTCTGTGTAATTTCTCTGATAAATTTTTGAATGGATTTCTGTGTTCTTTAATTTTGTTATTCATCCTTATAACAGCTATTTTGAATTATTTGTCTAAGAGATCAAGCCTCTCCATCCCTTTAGGGTTGGTCTCTGGCATCTTGTCTGTTTGGTACATCCATATTTCCCTGAAAGTTTTTGATTCAGAATGTGAAAGGGCAATAATATCTGTGCATTGAGGAATTAGGTATTTATTTTAGTCTTTAAAGGATGATTTTGTTCGTGCTTGCCCTTCTTCAGAGGGCCTTCCAGAGATTCTAAGCTGACTGACTATTTTGTTCCCTGAGCCTGTCACACATGAAGGTGTCTCAGCACTAGCGGATGCTCTAAG
The DNA here is from genome assembly GCF_048565385.1 of Saimiri boliviensis. Taxonomy (NCBI): domain Eukaryota; kingdom Metazoa; phylum Chordata; class Mammalia; order Primates; family Cebidae; genus Saimiri; species Saimiri boliviensis. Next base: position 171,739,241 of record NC_133450.1, read on the forward strand.
CCCAGTCTTGCCCACAAGTCTCACAAATGCTTGGAGGTTGATGTGGCCATGTGACCCAGATGGATTTGGGGAGAATGCAAGGACAGTAATGGGGCTGTGTGGGAATGCTGACCAAGGAACTGAGTGCAGAAGACTGTCCTGGTGGCCCATAAGGGTATCCCTGCCAGCAGGCCTCTGCCCAGGTGGAATGGGTCCATTACTGAAGTAAGAGGGCTGGATTTGAGACTGAGCATTTGGGGATCTTCTGTGAGAATAAGTGGAAATGCATCATCCAGCAGGTCCCTGCACAGATGGGATAGTTCCTCAACTGCAGCAGGAGAGACTGGAGCTGAGACTGGGCCCCCCTTGAAATCTCCTATGGGACAGAGGCTGGAGAGCCTGGTCTTAGCTGAGAAAAGTATGCATCTCCCAGCAAGTTCCTGCACAGATAGGATGGTTCTCCTATTGCAGTGAAAGAGCCGGGGCTGAGACTGGACCGCCTTGGGATCTGCTGTGAGATAGAAGTAGATGAGCCTTTCAGAGAAGCTCAGACTGCCAGGCTTGACGTTTGGGCAAGTCTTTCTCTAAGCTGGAACTTTAGCTGAGGAAGGCTGGAATAGTGCCCAAGGGCAACTTTTGGGTTCACTGCCAAGACCAATGTCAGCAAGCCGATGAGCCTTTCTACCAAGGCAGCAGCGTACACAGTTCTTTCTGGTCCCCTTGGCAGATGATTTTGGTTGTAGGTTTAAGGCCAAATGGGGCCCTAGCCAAGCCCCTTCAGGGACTGGGCTGTTTCTGGGCTTGAACCCAGAAGCGAGTTTGGCAGAGCAGATCTGTCAGCTGGGTATTGGGCTGCACTCTCAAAATGACCCTCCTAGGTCGTGGACTCTGCTAGGGTTTCACAGACTCCTTGAATTCTAAGGCTCACATAGAACGGCTTTTTACTGTGGGTAAGTACAGAATTGTTGTTATGGGGGAACGTAGGCAGGTTACCTTCTATCCTGCCATCTTGGTGACATTATCCCCACAGAAGACAATTTTAAAACTGAAAGAAAATTTGAACCTTGTAGTTTAATCTTTCCATTTACATTTAAGATATTTGAAGCCTAAGTGGGTTCAATCAGTTTTTTAAAAAGGTCTGACATGTGGGCCTGAATTAGATTCGATGGGGACGTGAACGTAAGTGTCATAACGTCCTGTCTTTTTTTTCTTTTTTTTTTTAAGGCTAGTCAAGTGAAGCAGTGGGAGAACATCCTGTCTTTAAGAAGCTTATAATTGTGCAATGATGAGGTTTAAACAAAAATAACTGTGATCAGCAGTACATGGTGTGGGCTTTAATTTTGTACTCAACCACATATAAACTCAAAGTCCAGACTCTGATCCTACTATCTGTGTGATCATGGACTAACTTATTGGATTCTTTTAGCTTTGTTTTTTTCATCTGTTCAAACAGAGGTAACGATATCTAATTTTAATGAAAGCCAGTATTTATTGAACACTGAGCACTGACATGGTGCCTCAGCCTCCCGAGTAGCTGGGATTACAAGTGTGTACCACCATGCCTGTAAGGCACTATGTAAGTATATATCAGGCACTATGCTATGTAAGCATTTCACATGTGTTATCACCTTTAATCCTTGCATGAACCTATGTGAGGTGATATTGTTCCAATTTTATAGAGGAGGAAAATGAGGTTAGGAGAGATTTACTATTGTTGATTTATTTAACAGATTTTTACCGAGCATCTACCAATGCTAGACATTATGCTAAAATACCAGAAATGCAACTAGGAGTAGGATGCAATGGGATTTATTCATTCAACAGATTTTTATTGAGCATCTACTGATGCTAGACATTATGCTAAAATACCAGAAATGCAACTATGTGTACAGGATGCAATACAGAAGAAGCAAAACACTGTAAATCAGTTTTGAAGAGGTAGACAACCCTCTAAGGTCTAGCTCTAAGGTCACCCTCTTTCTCAGGAACTCATATAAGTCCTTCAGCAAAACTCCCAAGGGAATTAATGTTCATTTTCTCCTCTTGGCAACTGTTTTCCTTCTTCTTTCTTTTGTCTTATATTAAATTTCATGACCGTATAGCCAATTAGATTGAGAGCTTCTTACTAGCAGAGACCACATATTACTCATCTTTAGTTTCTTTATATTATGTTGCTCAGTGTGACTGCTGCATGTATGGATGGAGCAACAAGTCAATAAATCTCTCTGTTGACTATTTTTGTCCCTTGATGACCAAGCCCTCCCTAAAGCACATAAATTACTCATCTTAAACGTCTTTTTTATCTTTTAACATATTTGTGCCTTATTCTCATTTCCTTCAGGCTGTGAAACAGAGCTGTTTATGTGAGCTAAATTTTGTTGTATTCTAAGCTAGAAGTAATTTGGAATTTGGGGTCTGCTGCCATCTACTCCTTATTTACTGTGGCTTAGGATTAAATTGGAGGATCTTCAGTCATATTTCTAGTTGGTTCAACTGTCTATTATTAATATGGTTATCAAGTTGTTGGCCCTAAAATACTAGTCTTTCACAAAACAAGTACAAGGTTTAAAAGTATATTAAAAATTTGAAAGATCTGAAACCTTTTCATTGGCTTTTTTTTAAGTCAAATTAAAAATAGGCAAAGTAGAATTCAGGAAGCCTTTTATGAGATTGCGTGTCTTATGATACTTCGTATAATTGTTTTAAAATGTTAAAAATCAAATTCAAATGTGAAAGGCAATTAGTAATTATACATTGGCTAATTGGCAGATTTCCAAGGAAACATCAAGTGAGGTAAAGGGATAATTTTCTTCAAATGTTGTAGCTACTTTAATTGTAAAGATCCTTAATAAAAACAGTTTAAAGCATCAAGTACCTTCTAGATTTTGAGCCTTTGAACATAATTTTACCCAACTTTTTAGCACATTCATGGTTGCCAAAGACTCGCTTGGAACAATCCTAATAAGGGCTGCTTGCCAGAGTCAGGAAAATCCATCCAAGCCCTAAAATTAGTGTAATAAACCCCACCTGTCCTCTCTATTGCCTGTTTGGTTAGACTGCCCTGAGGAGCCCAAATCAAGAAGGAACAAAGTGTTTTTGCTGTGGACTGCCTGCTTGTGATCTAAGAGAACACTTCAGAATCTGAAAAATCTAGGGAGAATGATAAGCAATGATCTGTGTGGCTGATAGAACAACAAGGCCAAGACTAATTCAGAGACCTTGGGGATATTATGAACCTCTCTACAAAGCTAATCGCAAATCAGTAGCTTTGAAAGGGACCATGGAGAAATGAACGGCTGAATCCCCTTATTTTATTCTATTTTATTTTATATTACATATAAAATATGACCAGCATCAGGGCAGGACGCTGCTTGCCCAAAGTCTCTCAACTAGCAAGTGGCAAAGCCAGGAACGCTCAAACCTGGGTCTTCTGGTTCCAAGTTCACTGTTCTTTAATCTGAATGAAGTGAGAATGCTTTTCATGTGTGTTTTTAAGAACCTTTTAAAAAATGTAAAGTGCTTGCTTTTGACTTGGATTATTTATTCATTTTTGTAAGTCTCTTTCACCATGACTAAATCCACTTCAGTCCCTGTGCTAAGTTTCCCTCCCTTGTGGCCAGATTATCACAGGAACATTCCATTTACTTAAAAATAGTTGTATTATTAAAAAAAAAAAATACAAGTGGGAAACTTTACCAACAATGCAACATTCCAAAAACATAATACTCATCATTTCCGTTCCAGTAGAAATGCCAAGTGCAAACCTACTGCACCTGCAGGTCATAGTGATCTCAGGGTGGCCAAGACCCATGTGCACACGGGTTTACAAATGCACTTGAGTGCCAGTTTAGCTTCTTTGCCATCAGTTACAAGTGATTTAAGTAAAAGATATTTCTGAGAAAGGGGCAGGGGTGTGTTGGGGAGGGAAGCTTGAGAAAAAGTAATCAAAGTCACACTCAAGTGAAACAATATACCTAGTGTTTTGTTTTCCCAAATTTTCAACTATACTTCACTACTGTCCTCCTCTCTGCTCCCAAGCGTTCTGATGGTGGGGAAGATTTTTGTCTCCTCTGGACTCTTGAGGGTGACTGTCATCTTCTGAGGCAGAAATCTCAGTATTAGAGTTGATTGACAGAAAGATTTCTTAATTTGTTGATGAACCCATCCACGCAGTAGCCTTCTATTGAACAATATAATGTCTATTCAGCAGTTTCCACTCTTTTTTTTTTTTTATTTGACCCAAGCTAGGGATGAAAGGATTTGTTTTTTGAATAGGGTAACCAGGATTTTCTTTGCTTGAGTAAAAATACAATCTGGCTTGCTAAGGAGGCAAAGATACACTCAGTGGTGAAACAAGTCCAGCTCTCCTGGTATCCATCTTTTCCGCCCTGAAGGTGTGCCTTAAGACAGGCGCGTTTCTCAATTATTAAACGGGTGGGTGCCTGCAAGGAGTTAGGATCTTCTTGTCAGGGATAGAGGATCACTAAGTCTCCTCATACATTGGCTTTTATCTTTTAATCTGGAGAAATATTTTTATGCTCACTTAAAACATGCTTTTCAGTGGGTAGGTGAATGGTTTTGTCGAGGCTATTTGGGTTTAGCCTCCCATTTTCCCAGTAATAGTCTTCAAGTTTCTCTCTATAATTCAAAGTATAGTTTTTTAGTTTTCCCCCAGATGAGTTTCATGGCTCTAAAGCAGAAGTTGCAAACTAGCAACGCTCCAGCCAGATGCAACCTACTGATAACTTCTGTTCTGCACACATTGTGGGCTTTTGCAAAAATTTAAATTAGTTGCCAGTATTTAAATATAATATTTCCAATAAAAATCTGGATTCAAAACATGTCCTTTAAAAATCAGATCTGCAGCATTTTGGTCTGTACTCCAACGCATTAAGCATCTGACAGAGCTGAAATGTCGCTGCTGCCTTGAGAGGCTGCATGCTCTTTGGGGCCTCCTTCACTCACTGCACAGCCTGGACCTGTAGCTATCTGCTTTTCTGATGCTTCCCCACAGGCTGTGTAGGCTAGATATTTCTAAGGGGAAAAAGAAAGAAAGATTGTCATCATGATGGTAATGATAAGCATAGAAAAACAGTCTTTGTATATTGAGCTCTAACCATGTGAGACCCTGCCAAGTACTTAACATACCATTTAACCCTCAAAGAACCCTGTCTACAATACAAAAGGCTAGTTTTCTTGCCCAAGGTCATATAACTTCTGAGTGACTGAGTTAGGATTTGAACTCAGATCTGCCTGAACCTAAAGCCTGCACTTTTTATTTTACTGTACTGATTCTTAGAATTAGACTTCCCTCCTAGACAACCCTCCCTGAATTTTAACACCCTGAGAATCTATGACTGGATACCAAGAATTGGGGTCCATACTGGCCACTGGTTTTTGGTTTTCTATGAGAAAGAGGAAGAAAGAGAAGATCTAGTTATCACTGGTGGGGATCTTTCTGCTTTGGTCTCCTTTTCTAGCTCAGGATCATCTCTAAGGCATACAGCCATTCTCCAGGCTAGAAGGAACTCTTGCGAAAATTTGTTTTACTAAGTCAGTTTGATGCCACATTAAAGGCTTTAAAAAGAACGTTTGAATATGAGGCAAAGAGCAACTACTCAAATTTTTAAAATCTAAAGATAGAACAATATAGACTCTTAGCCTGTACATATGGCTGTTTAAAAAGAAAAAAATAAACTTCTTATTCTTGGAACTATACATTTCATTTATGTTATCTGTCTTTCTTCCTGTTGATTCCAACCCCAGCATCATCTTTAAAGCCTACTGCTTTTCAAATTCAGAGTATTGTCAATTTCCCACTGGTTTCCTTCAGCATTATTCTCCTTTACTTGTGTTTCTTTTCTTTCTGATTTCTCAACACCTTAAACTAACTCTCTTGGTTTTCTCCTTCTCCTTTTAAAAACTCTGGGAATATATTTCCTAACAAAGTTTCCTTCTATATACTCAGCTCCAGGGCAGGAAAATAAGTGTCCTTCCTGGCAAAATACATATGCTTTATTTTAGGATGCTTTTGGTTACAAGCAATAGAAATTTAGTGTGCTCAACCTAAGCTCAAAAGGATGAATCACTGAAAGGTTAAAGATTAGTGACAAGAACATCAGCTATACATTTAGTAAAATACATACTGGACAACTAGAACCAAACAGAACACTTGAGGCCAGGCCTCAAGAAGCACAGGTGCCTGGGCAGCTTTGAGATCTTCAGCTGCAGGCGTGCACAGATCTGGCAAAAGATAACTCAGCTCTAATCATATTCTGACTCTTTCTGTCTCCAGTTTTGAAATTCCCCGGGAAGAGAATCTTAGTCTAAGTGTCTCTATTATTGAATTAATTAGCCATGGCCAGGGGGTGGAGCAACTAACACAGTCATGACCACTGGGAATTTCCTGGGGATGCTGTAAGTGAATATGGGCACAGTGCCAGATCTGTAATTATTTTGTAATATTTATTTCTAAATCAGGGATTTAGTCTATATGAAAGTTGATTTTATTAAGTATATGTAGCATATATTATATACTATATAGATAATATATAGTATAATGTAGCATATATGTTTATATATTACATATTACATTATATATTATATAATCTACATTATACATAATATATAATATAATTACATTATGCATTATATACAATATATATAATGTAATGTAGCATATATATACATTTCAACATACATTATATACATATAATACATAACATGCATTGAAGTACATAGCTTCTGATATATAATAAAATAATTTAACAAAAGGTTCTTAAAACTTTTAAAAATCTGGAATTTTTATTGGTTAGAGATTCAGTCCAAGAAATATCTAATATCGTTTTCTATAATAGGAAATGATTTATTAAGGCAGTAGATTTATAAATCACATTCCAGTTTTACTGTCTTCATGATTGTTAGCAATTATAGCAGGGCAATGCAGGACAGGCTTATGCATAAGAAATGTCTTACTAGTTAGTGAATAGTTGTGAGTTCACTACTGTCTACTGCCTATAAGAAGGTAGTTATACCTTGAGTCATTCTTCTGCTCCTGGGCAGTGAATTGCATCTTTTATGCTGTGGTGGGTATATCTGTTCAGCTGGAAGCGCTCAGAAGTTAATACTGATAGACAAGCCATAGAAAACTTGTGTCTTGGTTCATAGGAAAATCGTTTTGCACTGGGACGAGATGAACCTTCTGCTGCAAACATGAGCCTCCTCTCTTCTTCAGCCAAAAGTTCACCAGGGTTCAAACAATTTCTTAATGGATTCCAGCAAGATTTTGAGGAGCTATAAGAAATAAGTTTCTGGTTTGCAGCCTAGAGGAATGTGTCTTGCACAGTACCAGCACTGGAATCGGGACCCACCTAGATGCAAGCCCCAGACTGGGCTTCTAATCTGGTTCTGATTTTGGGGGGACTTGGCAGCCTGCCTTTATTGTTCCAGGTTATTGCTGCCATTCTTTAACTCAGAACTCACATCTCACCTCCTCCATCAGCTCTTCTCAGGCCGATGAGAAATCAGCCCCATCTGTACCCCAAATCTAGTACATAAGATCATTTTATTCTCCCTCTCAAACCAATCTGTCAGACACACGCACTTCTCAGTTGTCCATACTGATAAAGGAATATATTTCTATAGATAATCTATTATACCTAGTCTGTGTAGACCTTTTCTTCCCTGTCAGATGGAGACATTTTCTCCATCTCACATGTGGAGATAAACAGGTCAGACAATGAGACATGGTAACACTGAAATGCCTGCTGAAGGGACATTGTGTTTGTACAGGTGAGTTTTCTCTGAAATTTGATACTTTCTTTCTGAATATTTCCATTTTTCTTCCTTAGATCAATAGGCAACTTCTGAGAGGTAAAGATGAGGTAAACATTTTTATGTAAAATGAGAGCTAGGTCTCTTACCTTTTGAAAAACATCAGAAAATAATATTTTAAAACACCAATTAACAGCCACTTACTTTTGTTATTTTTCGTCTCTTCAACTCATATGGTTGGATTTGTTGTTACAGTCATTAATAGTAGCGGTGGGCATCCCATGATTAAGCTCTGAGAACTTTCTATTCCTTTGTTCCTTGTAACAACTCTTGGAGGTATGATTGGTACCATTTTGCAGGCGAGGAAACCAAGGCCTGGAGAGATGAGGTGACATGGACAAAGTCATGCAGCTAATAAATAGCAGGACCTAAATTCAGATTTAGATCTGTCTGCCTCCAAAGCTGTATGCTCCGCTCTGCTATACAGTACTGTGCTATACTGTATGATTGGGTCCACATATGTCTCGCTCAATTGAAGAGCAGTGAGTGCAAACACATGGAGTTTTGTCCAAGTCTAGTTAGAAAGAGGCCATAGAACCAGTTGGTTGGTCCATTTAGGGCAGAGGCATCATCCCATACCTCCTCAACAACCAAGCACTTAGCAGATGTTTACTTTCGTTTCTGTAATTATACAGCTCTGTGTATTCTTTGTGTTAATTACTTTGGTGTCTGTTGCTTTTCTTCCTCCTTGTTCTTTTTCCATTATGGTAAAATGTAACATAGATTTTACCATTTTAACCATTTTTAAGTGTATAGTTCAGGGACATTAAGTACATTCACGTTGTTGTGCCATCTCCAGGGCTTTTTCATCTTCCCAAACTGACACTTTATACCTTTTAACCAATAACTCCCCATATTTCCCTCTTTCTAACCCCCTGTAATCACCATTCTGTTTTCCACCTGTATGAATTTGACTATTTGGGGTGCCTCATATAGTTGAATCATGTAATATTTTTTTTTGCCTGATTTATTTTACTTAGCCTAAGATCTTCAAGATGCTTCTATGTCATAGCATGTGTCATAATTTTATTCCTTTTTAGAGCTAAAAAATATTCCATTGTATGGATAGACAACATTTCGTTTACCCATTTGACATCTATAGACAGTTGGGTTGTTCCCCCTTTTGGCTGTTGTGAAGAATGCCGCTGTGAACATAGGCGCACAAGTGTACGTTCAAGTCCTTGCTTGCAATTATTTTAGGTAGATAGGCACAGAAATAGCATTACTGAATCACATGGTAATTGTATGTTTAATTTTTTTAGGAGCTGCCATACTATTTTCTACAGCGGCTGCACCATTTTACATTCCCACCATGTCTTCCTCCTACTCACACCTCCTCCTAGTTTATGAAACCCTCTAAAGCACAGCTGCTGCAACTTTTGAGTCTTTTACCCTGTAACAGCTAGTACAATACCATCCCCATAAACGGTGTTGGTTGAAAGACACGCTCATTGTAATGGAGATCATGATACTAAAATTTCTTCAGCTTCTCCAGGAGATTTCCAAATGTTCGGCCATGGAACTCCTCTCACTTGAATTCTCCCCTACCTTTTTTCCCTCTTCTGCTTCCAAGCTCAGAAAATAACCATGAAAATAGTGAGATGCCTCTCTGCAGGAAAGAAAGAAAAGTCTAACTGTGCCTCTTTGCATACCAATAGAGTATTTCAGAGAGTGGCAACCTGTTTATGCAGTTGTTGATTTATGATGGTAAGTACATGTTTGGCAGGCTGAATCCACATCTGCAATTAAATGACTACTTGCAGAATGAGCATTTTTTTCCTAATATCCAATTAGGCCCAAGGGCTGGCATTGTAGGTGAAAAAGCAGTTATGTTGAAAACAGTTCTAATCCCAATTGCAAAAGAAGTTATCACTGGTGGAACTATCAAATAAACACTTGGTTCAGGAATGCCACCTTCAAAGTCTACATGTTTTAAGCCAGAAGCATGTTTGTACTCAGCAATGGGTTCTGCACTCCACCTTGGGAAAGAAGAACAGAAAAGACAGCCTGCTTTTTGTGCAGGCCCAGGGACAGCATCAGGCCTCAAATGAGTTTCCCACGTGACTCTTCCTATATCCCTCATTTTCTAAGTGCATCACCCCGGTACTGTAATCTTGAACACTTTTGGTGCTAAAGCTGCCAATTTTCCTGATGTTGTGGAATTTTTTTGAGGTTCACCAACAGAAACAAATGTACAAATATTCCGTTCACATGCTTTCCAAATGTTTTTATTTTACATTTGACTGAAAGGGGTCAGAGCTGAGTATAAAGGTGCTTTGATATTGGAACACATTCTCCTTGCCTCACGCTCGACCTGGGCTGGGTGGCAGAAGCAGAGTTAGGTGCTACTTGTATGAACTGCGTGTTCAAGTCAGCATGATCTGGAATTGATAGTGTGTCATTCTGGGTTTTCTACTCCCTTCTGACGCTGCGTGGTACAAACCAAAAGTTCACATTGGGGTCATGATCGCTGGCTTTTGGCAGGGCTTGGCGGGAAGGTCTCTGCAGGGTGAGGCCGCCCAGATGCGAGCCGTGTTTGGGCTGAGTTCAGTTTGTTTCCATTCTCTCGCTCTCCCTCCTCCCTTCTTCTTAGTCATGCCAACTGCTACTGGAGATGTTTTCCCTCTGTTTAAGGTAATAACCGAGTCAACGTGGAAGCCAAGCTATAGGCTAGCATTGAAAATAAATTTTCAAGGGGATGTTTTTCATATTATTAGACAAAGCCTCGGAATCTTTTTGAAAGATTTTGTTTCCTGAGAAACTGCCCTTTGGGAATCTCTTTGTTTTTTGAGTGCCTTTCGCTCGGTGCTGAGAAATAAACTTAGGAAGCATGACTGAGATGTAGTGGGTTAGGTTTTTAAACAAAATGCTCCAAACATTCCCTCAAAAACCATTTCTCTAAACAGAGTGCTCTGTTCGCATGAGTAACTGATTAGTACGTGCTGTGCTCTAGAGGACACACACTGTTTGCTTGAAAGTCCTCTGGTATATTAGGTGACTAGCGTAATAGGAATGACATTATTTAAAGAGACTGGACCCCGATTCTGTCATTTTCTAGATAGGTGATGTAAGTAGTTGCTTTGGATTTTTCACCTGTTCCATTGCCGAGTTTGTTTTACAGGCTTCATGAACTCTGTAAAACACGTAACAGGGCTTGATCCACACAGCGTACTTCATAAACACAATTCTTTCCCCTCCACTATTTATTTATTTATTGCCTCTTCTCAACCTCAAGTTTGATAAGTAAGAACCATCCACTGCCACAGTCTATAATTTCCTAATGCAATTTCCCACTCTTCAGAATAATTGTGGCTGACAGTATTTATTTTCTCCCTTCCTGCCAACTGAGATACAACCTCCACTCACTTGCCCTAAGACAAAAGGTTTCGTGGCCTCCAGCTGTGAAGACCAGATCTCACTGAGACAAACAATTGCTCTTATCTTAGGGAAAAAGACAAATAAGCCATCCAACAATGAGCAGTCCATGGACGCCTTGCTCTTAACATACTTACTAAAAGGAATTTTGAAATTGAGGTTGGAAATCATCTGAGACCTCAGTGCCCAAATGTTCCGGGGAACATGTTCATAAAAATTCTCCTAGTAACAAATGTGTTCATCTCCCCTTTGATATGTGTCCCAGCCTGTCATTCACTGTAACATGCCTGCACCTACAGAAGACAGTTCAACTTTCAGTTGTAAAATTTGAATGTTGAAAAACAGCCCAAAGACTAGGTCAACACTCTGCCAAGAATCCACTTGAAACAGTCCTTGAAAACCATAAAATTTAGTGGTCAAATATGTTTTTCTATCGAACATGGCATTTGATAGACCCAGTTTGTAGAATATGGGGATTTTTCAATTTAGATTCACACAGATGTATTGAAAAGAATGCATTGCATATTTTAAAAATATAAACCACTTATTGTAAATTACATGCTTTTTAGATATAATACATGCAGAAGAAATGCAACATGACCCAATATAACCAAATTTGATTGTGGCGTGAACCATAAAAATAGGAAATCTCTTTTCTTCTTTTCCCACTGTGAAGCAGTAAGGTTAGGGTACAGAAGCAGGTAATTTGGATACTTTTAGGGGGATTTGAAGATAGCATGTACACATCCTGTGTTAAGGTAATTCTTTTTAACTAGTTTGGGACAACTGACTAAACACCAGTAACTATTACAAAACTGTAAAGTTTAAAAATTTTTCTAAACTTATATATTCCAGTTACTACATGATTTAATTTTACTCTCTAGACATACCCTGTGTGTTGAATTCTGTCAGATTTGAAATTTATAGTTTCAGCTGGATTTAAACTAGGACGATAGTAGGAAAGAAAAATAATTCATTTCTATGTATTTGAGTAGGGGTTAGTGGAATCTTAGTCTTTCTGAATGGGAAACTGTATTCAGTCATTTCTTTTCATCTCAGAGCCTTTGAGTGAATTTGCTTTTGTCTAAAATGAAAGGAGAAACAGCTCATTTTTCCATTGTCATAACACTGCAGTGATTCAGCAAAAATGTAACTGATTATCCTGAGTCCACAAGGCTAGAATTAGAAAAAATAGCCAACTTGCTAACTGTCAGCTGTTTTCCAGCGCAGTTCCATCACTACCTCCAGAAGCTCACCTTTCATCTGGCTCTGGAAATTTGGGGATCATTAAAAATCAGCCAGCTTACTTCTCTCTTAGGACTTTGTGATTCCTGTTTGATTGGTTCATTGTTAATTCTGATTAATAAGAATTTAAATTCTCAACTTCGGGAAGACTACTTTTCCTTTTAAAAAGATTATAACTGATTTGCTGTTGGCTTATTTATTTAGATTCAGGGATTCTTCTCCATTAAAATAAATAGATATTGAATATCCTATATATTAAGATTGGTTGCTGAATGCCCACTTTCTTTCATTACATTCAACTGGCATATCGACATATTCATATGGGTAGGGGCTCCAAAGGAGAAAACAGGACCCCAGGCTCTTGTCCCAGTCCCTGAAAATATGTCTTTCCCAGCACCTTAGGTTTTAGAAAAATGACTGTGAGAAATCTCTGTTTTGTGTTGACAACTATATTTAATGATAGCTACTTGATTGTATAGATTTGAAAGTGGTTCCTGAATTAACTCTGGATCAGTAGTCCTAGAGTTAGAGAGCTAAGGAAGGATATTTTCAGAATCCTAAACATTTCTCTTTCATTGAATAGAATGCAGAGGAGATGATTTGCTATTCCATAGCAATTTCAGAAAAGTTTTTTTCATTTCTAAAGGAATCCTTCCGGAGGTCATTTCCCAAAGAGCCAACCACACTTGCTGGTGTTTCATTGGCTACTTTAGCAGGGTAGAGAGAAGTTAAAAAAAAACAAAGAAACAACAGCAACAACAAAAACACATTCTCCAATGGAACTCCATCTGCTCTCACCTCTCAAGGAGAGTATATTTCTGCAATGGAATTTACATTGTGATCTTACTTCCTGTATGCCATTGTTAAATCCACAGGGGCTGAAATAGATAAGAGCTTTTGCAAACTTGACCCTGTCTCTAGAGCTGTGGGACTTGGAGTCTACAGGTTCCCAGATCCCTAAGGCACCGTTTATAGCTTCAGACACATCTCACATATATAATGAGAAAAGACCTCCTATTTGTACAGCTACACATCCCCCCAAAATAATCGGCACACATGGTCTGATAATTATGAAGACTATGAAATAGAAGATTTGTCCCAGAAATTCCAGGATATGTGGTCAAAGTCGTTATGTGCTAGGCAATGAACTGGATCTTTTTTAGATAAGCTATCCCCTCAAATCCTTAGAACAAGTTTATAAAATAGGTCTGATTATCTAACTCACAAGAGAACTGAACTCACACTGAGAGTGATACATTCAAGCCACCACATGCAGGTTGAGTTGTTGGTTGTACCACAATGTCATGCTGCCTCTTTTGTGGTTTAGGGTTCTACAGCACATAGATTCTCGGTATAAAAAATGATGTTCCAGGGTCAGAAGTGGCCAGGGAAGTGAATATGTGGATCAAAAACTGAGATATAGCACTATGGTCTTGTTGGTCTTAAGTGTGACGTTTCCAGAGGGGGGAAAATACGTTTAGCAATTATAAGGTTCATTTTAGAAATGAGGGTCATGTCATGGCTTCATTTGTTCTGAGACAGAGTAAAAATTATATCTTTTTCAACAGAAGAAATTTACTATCCCATCCAAACATTTTGTGCTGTAGAGTTTTAATAAACATTAGAAATCAGATTTATTCATTCTCTTTTTCCCTTTCAGAGTATTTATCCATCCGTTAGATGGTTTAGATCTTTGATCTCAAGAAAGGCAATATAGGAAAACAATTATTTAAAACGTTTGCAATCTTAGCTCAAACAATAAAGGACAGAAGTAGGACTTTTTTTCCTCTGGGAAAGAATCTTAGATTAACAGTCTTTAGTTTCTCAAGCTGATCTGAAAATTCACTTCCTTGTGCATGCATTTGAGATGGATTTGAGGGACAGAGGTTTAGAGTTACTTTACGGAAGATGCTTTTGCTTAAACTCTGCTTTTGACCAATTCTCTCCAGACTCTACCCTAAAGAGACCCAATGTGGACAGACAGAAATGGCAGTAAAGAACCAGGAAGGAAAAAGGGTTATGTTTATTAACAGATCAGCTGAGGATGTCTTTAACAGACTTTGAAAGCGGAATATTGATGGCACTGTCAAAGAAGTTTCAAATTAATATAAAGTAATAAGTTTTGAGAGGTAACCAAGTAAGAGCCAAAGAATGACACAAGCCCTCCTAACTTGGGAATCTGAGATGCATGAACAATTGTGATGGGAGGAGAATTGTTTGGGGACGTAGATAAATCCCTCTTCATCGTTCCTTTTCCATCCTCTCTAACCTTGACACACAAATGTAGCCAGCACACTATTGCTGTTGGAATATTGACTTCAGGTAATGTATCCAGACATGTAAACAAGAGTTTCATTGCATGTAGGATTTTGTTTAAATTATGGGCCATATCTAGAATTTAAAACTCTTTAAATTTCTAGAAAACTTTTCAGAGGTACACGTGCAAGTGAGTTCTAGCGATCACAGTAGATAGAATAGCTACTTTGTAGTGACTTACTGAACAGACACATTCCAGTAAGATCCACATTTGTAACAGGGCAGCATACCAGCTGCCATCCTGTCTTCTCAACAAAGGACTCTTGTGTTTAAACAAAAACTATGTACTGTATGCCCAGCAGCAGAAGGGAGTCTGAGCAGTGATGTCAAAGTATACCATGATGTCACCACAATTCACAAAGAATTACAGTTAATGCCATGTGAAGTGAGGCCAAATTCAACACTTTCCCTCTTGGGTACTTCACAGTCTGAGAGACAGAAGCAAGGCCAGAGGTCAGGCCTTTGTATAATTTTGTTTCGCATTCTCCAGACACCCTAATTTTGGAAGCAGGGGAGGGAGAAGATAGCCTGCTAAAGAAAAGTCCCTGACCATCTGCTGAGAATGAATTGTAGTGTCTGTATGCGCAAATGTCTATACTAGGATACTTCTTAGGATTTCTGCTGAAGACTACTAAATAAACAAATATAACCAAAAACAATATGCAAAAAAATCCAGATGTGTTTAGCAATAAATTTATACAAGAATTCGTGCAAGACCCTGAAGTAAATAAGACGAGAACAAAATAAATCAGTCTGGGAGCACCTGAGAGTTTTAATAAACGTTAGAAGTCAGACTTACTCATTCTCCTTTTCCCTTTCAGAGTATTTAATCCAGCCGTTAGATGGTTTAGATCCTTGACCTCAAGAAAGGCAATATAGGAAAAAATTATTTAAAATGTTTGCAATCTGAGCTCAAACAATAAAGGACAGAAATAGGACCCTTAAAAATCAGCACCTGGCAAAAGTTTATTCCTATGAAACCAGGTCCTCCTCTATAATTTAACCACCGAGGCTGCTCAAGTTCCTACCCTTCGGTGGAGGTGAGAGTGTGTAGGTTGAATGCAGAAGGAGTGTGGCTCTGCTCCAGCCCGACCACCAGCCAAAGGGCCAGAGCTCACACACGGTAAAGGGAGGAGCCAGGCCAGGAGGTTGCCCAAGCTGAAGTACATTAGGAAGAGCCAGGCATTAGGAACTCAGGAGATCAAGTACAAAGTGAATCACCAGATCCAGAGTTGGTGTCAGAGTCAGGGCATGAAGCTCGGGCCACTGTGCCAAGCAGGAAAGATATCAGAGGGAGATGCACTTGGAAATAATGAGCATTTATGCCCCAAGGCAATTCTGGAGTAGTGGGTGAAGGACCAGAGACATAGCAGGCAAGGTGACAAGTGGAAATTAAACTCTCAGATTACAGTGTTATAAAATGATTTGTCCTTAGAGATCTTTTTCTTTTAGACAGAGAGTATTCTTTTGGTCTTTGGAACCAGTGGCAGAGAGTTCAAATGGTAGCAACTGTTATGTTTTAGCTTGGGACAAAGAAGAAAATTATTTGAAATCGGAATATATCTCTGTCACCTGTGGTGTTGCCTGTAGGCTGAATCCATTCATTCATTGAACACATTTATTTCAGTTGCTTGCTGTATGCCGGGCACTGTTCTAGGTGGACAGTAAACAGGCCATCCACATATCCCTAACCTAGTGAGAGATAGAAAATTAGTAATGCACTTAATAAATATCGATGGAACAGAATAGAGAACCCAGATCTAAGACCACACACCTGTAACTATCTGATCTTTGACAAAAACTAGCAATGGGGAAAGGATTCCCTTTTCAGTAAATGGTTCTGGGACATCGGTCTAGCCAAATGCCAAAAATTTATACTGGATCTATATGCAAAAATCAATTCAAAATGGATTAAATACTTAAATGTAAAACCTAAAGCTATAAAAATTCTGGAAACATTGTACGTAATAGCATTCTAGACATAGGAACTAAAGCTATAAAAATTCTGGAAACATTGTACGTAATAGCATTCTAGACATAGGAACTGGCAAAGATTCCATGATGAAGACACCAAAACCAACAAAAGCAAAAATTGACAAATGGGATCTAGTTAAGCTAACAAGCTTCTGCACAGCAAAAGAAAGTATCATCAGGTGAGCAGAAAACCTGCAGAATCAGAGGCAATATTTGCAAACTATGCATCTGACAAAGGTCTAACATCCAGCATCTATCAGAAACTTAAACAAATTTGCAAGAAAAAAAAAACCATTAAAATGTGGGTAAAGGACATGAACAGACACTTCGCAAAAGAAGACACGTATGTGACCAAAAAGCATATGAAAAAGAAGCACAGCATCACTGATCATTAGAGAAATGCCAGTCAAATCTACAGATACCATTTCACACTAGTCAGAATTGCTATTATTAAAAAGTCCAAAAATAACATGATGGCAAGGTTGTGGAGAAAAAGGAACACTGTTGGTGGAAGTACAAATTAGTTCAACCGTTATGGAAGACAGTGTGGTGCATCCTCAAATATCTAAGGACAGAAATACCATTTGACCCAGTAATTCCATTCCTGGGTATATACCCCAAGGAATGTAAATTGTTCTGTTATAAAGGCACATACACATATATGTTCATTGCAGCACTATTCACAATAACAAAGACATGGAATCAACCCAAATGCCCATCAGTGATAGACTGGATAAAGAAAATGTGGTAAAGAAGCACCATAGAATACTATACAGCCACAAAAAAGAATGAGATTATGTCCTTTGCAGGGACATGGATGGAGCTGGAGGCCATTATCCTTAGCAAACTGATGCAGGAGCAAAAAAAAAAAAAAAAAAAGCCAAATACTGCATGTTCCACTTATAAATGGAGCTAAATGACAAGAACACATGAAGACGAAAAGGGGAACAACAGACATAAGTGCCTACTTATGGGTGGAGGGTGAGAGGAGGGACAGGATCAGAAAAAACTATTGGATATTAGGCTTAGTACCTGAGCAGTGAAATAATCTGCACAACAAAGCCCCATGACACACGTACACCTATGTGACAAAGCTGCATATCCTGCACATGTTCTCCTGAACCTAAAAGTTAAAAAACAAATATTATGACTGAGGAGAAATACAGCTTTAAATAGTCTGATCAAAGTAGGTCTTACTGAGAAGGCATTGATTTTCTCAAGCAAGGACATCGAAGAGTCAGGTAACTGCTGTAGAAATGTCTGAGGAAGTGTGACAGCCAGAGGTAACAACCAGGGCTGCCCTAAGATGAGAAAGTGTTTGTTGTGTTCGAAGAGCAGCAAAGAGACTGAGCCAGAGGGAGTGAGGTCAGAGAGGTCGTTCTCAGAGATGCTGTAGGATGTTGTGGGCTGTTGTAAGGGTCTGGTGAACCTGCAAGGAAATGTGCTAGTCCTAGCTGTGACTGCTAAGCCACAGAAGACAGAATGCCAGGTATGGGGAGGATTCCTTTGGAAAATCTTTGCCTGGAGGAAAGGGAGTTAATGCTTTCACGTAATGTTTTCACACAGTGGTATATTAACAGCATAGGAGAGAGCTCATGCACCTCATCTATGCAGGCTAATAACCTGTGAGTATTTACCAGTATTTCCTTTTAGCGTGTGTATGTAGCTATAGAACACAGGCAACTATTTTTCTATCCATTGAATCACTCTCTCAAAAGAAAGAAAAACTCCTGAAGGAAAGTATACTTTCAGGCCAGGCGTGATGGCTCATGCTTGTAATCCCAGCACTTTGGGAGGCTGAGACAGGTGGATCATGAGGTCAGGAGTTCGAGACTAGCCTGGCCAACACAGTGAAACCCTGTCTCTACTAAAAATATGAAAAAACTAGCTGGACATGGTAGCGTATGCCTGTAATCCCAGCTACTCTGGAGGCTGAGGCAGGAGAATCACCTGAATGCAGGAGGCAGAGGTGGTGGTGAGTGGAGATCATGCCATTGCATACCAGCCTGAGCAACAGAGCAAGACTCCATCTCAAAAAAAAAAAAAAAAAAAAAAAAAAAAAAAATATATATATATATATATATATATATATATATATATATATATATATATACTTTGAAAGCTCCTGCTTGCAAAGATTTCACTTTTTTTTCCTGGTGCTCAAAATCTCGGTACCTAGAGCTGTAGGAGGGTGTAGCTTTTGGCAAAGGGTGTGGCCAACAGACGAATGTGTATCCTCCTTCTATGTGTTCCCTCATTGCCATCTAAACCTCAAGGGAACATTGTATCTTATAGACTAGAGAGATGCTGATTGATGACACAGTGTTATTCAGCCTAGACCTCAAGTCAGGTGACACCAAATTCCAGTAATGCGATTTGTGGCAAGTTGTTTAAACTTTCTAAGTTTCAGTTTTATTTTTGTGAAAGAGACACAATTTTAGCTAATTTCAAGTTTATTACAAGAATGATGTGAGAAGCTATATATCTAAAAATAGCAAGTTTTGGCCAACACTAGTTCACATTTCCTTCTGTCAGGAGGTTTCCCTCCTTTCTCCTCCTATATGCCCCTTTGCCCTTCAGTTATACTGATCTTACTCCTGTTCTACTCTCACCTGTTTTAAGGAAATAATCTGATTAAACCCCTCATTCTAGATTGAGACCATACCTACCACCTCCAGGTATTCCCCACAGCACCATAACAGCCAGCATGATGCCTTATGCTCAGCTGATTTGGTTTATTTTAAGTAAAATCAGCAATTTCACGTGTTACTCCTCCCAAGAGTATTTGAACAATAAACAAGGGACTAAACCAGTGGTTCCCAACTTTTTAACACAAAGGAGCCCTTTATTATTATTTTTTTCCTATGGGCCTTGTGTTTTGGAAGTTTCCATCTACTCAAAACACTGCATGTATTAAGTAATAATTTGTTTTCCCATTTTATAGTTAAAATACCTGAGTTTGCAATTAGAAAATAAAAACAGTAAAGATCAGGATTAGCTTATTTGTGTAATGAGATGGTTGGTGTTTTGGTGACCTTATGTAGTTTTAGTTTTATTGCAGGTGAATATATTCCCATTAGGCTTTTGGAAATAGTAAACATAGCTCACGGAGCACTGTTAGTAGCTTTGTGAATTACTGGGGATCCTATTTTCTCATATTGGAAATCTTAGTTGTATACCAAAAAAAAAAAAAAAAAAAAAAAAAACAAACCCAAGTGTGTAAAAGGAAATTTTGGTACCAATAACAAAGCATGAGAGAGGTATATATGCCTGCCTGTGTGGCAGGGGGAGGGGTGGGAGAGGCATAGCATCTTCCCAGTCACTTCCTATATGTGCTTTTCAGTCACAGCTCACAGATGAAACCATCTGTTTGTCCCTGTGCGTAAGTGTAGCTCTAGTGGTAGTGATCTGGATTAGAATACTCAAACTTCTTATTACCACTCACTCTTGCCATATAAATACTGTATAGCATGCCTTTTCATGGTAAATGGGAATCTGACTATAATTTACAGTAAAAAAAAAAAAAAAAAAAAAAAAAAAAACACTCAAGGTGGAATTTTGGTTTAGTAATTAATCAGCTATGTGACCTTGGGGAAGTTATCTCCTCTGAACCTCAGTGTTATCTGAACTTGAAATCATTCAAATCTTAAGGGGAATAATATCTATGGATAATTGTCTAACAGGTAGGCGACCAATTCCTTTCTCCGGTTCTGAAATGGTAAGTGGGTTTAGTTTCCTGATTTGACAACTATAGTCTATTGGATTTGGCTTGTAGAGCCCACTGTCTTTAAGGATCTGGAGCCACATAAAACCTCAGTGACAGTGAGTGTCACAGCTGATGAGTAACATCTCCTGTGGTCTCGGCAGGAGGAATCACTGCACATGTGCTGTCGTTTTGCCAGCCCAGCCCTAAGTGCTCCAAAGTCTCCCCTTGCATTCAGTCAGACTGTCATAATGCTCTTTACCTGGATGATTTGTTTCGGCTTCTTAAAATTTGCCTTTTTTTTTTTTTTGGAGACAGAGTCTTGCTCTGTTGCCCAGGCTGGAGTGGAGTGAGGCCATCTCTGCTGCAACCTCTGCCTCCCAGGTTCAAGCAATTCTCATTCCTCAGCTTCCTGAGTAGCTGGGGCTACAGGTGTGTGCCACCACACAGGGCTAATATTTATATTTTTAGTAGAGATGGGTTTTGCCATATTGGACAGGCTGATCTCAAACCCCTGGCCTCAAGTGATCCACCCATCTTGGCCTCCCAAAGTATTGGGATTACAGCTGTGAGCCACCATGCTGGGCATGAAATTTGCTTTTATCAAATGTCCCCTGACCATTAGGCTTCATCAAAGGTTATGGAGAGCCACCTCTTTGAAACTGCATGTATTTATTTGCTCAGGTGTTATTGGGACATTGTTATATGACATTGTCTTTCAGAAGACTCAAAAGAAATATTTATTATTTTGGTACTTTAATTATGGTGCTCCTAAGCTGGTTTTTGATTTATTCCTTTATTACACAAATATTTATTGTCGAGTATAAAGAACACATCATTGCATATGTTTTCTAGAAGATCCAGTAGAATCTGTGACCCTTACAACTGCTCAGGTGCTCTGGTTTTCCAGGAAGCTCACATCCAGATGTGACCTCCCCCTTCCACATCTAGCAACTGTACAGTATGGCATTGTGCACATTATGTGTAGTTCTTCCATTTCTGGCTTTATCTTTCTTACCTTTGCCTTTGTATTTTATCCATTCACTCATTTGGTTTTTTTAAATTTGATTGTTTTATGTGTGTGTGTGTGTGTGTGTGTGTGTGTGTGTGTGTATGCTATATATCTTTTTATTTAATGAAAGGTTAAGCATAAGCAAATTAATGAATATGTAAATCTTTTGAGGTTGAGGTTAGAAATGCTCTCCTTCCTCTATTTATTAAAATAGTCATTGAAGGATAATCTATGTAAATCACACTTAACCATAAAGTTCTCTCTGAATTAAGTAATTATAAATAAGAACAGCTATCATCAGATTTGCACAGTTTAGTTTTTCCATATTTGTCTTTCCCAGTGCTGAAAATAGAAGGCTTTAAAAGTTTCTTACCTCATGGTGTTGGATCAAGAAAAGCTTGACATCACTGGCTCAGTATTTGATTCTAGATTGAGGTCCTTATGGGAAACCATTTGAAATGAAGCCAGTGTGAACCCATCCTAAGAATGTCAGTCTGAGGCATGATATCTGCTTATGGATTATATTTATTTATGTGCTCCAAATTATTAGCATGATGATCTTTCTTTCTCCTGTGGCTACTAATGAAGACATTTTATTATACATATTTCAGTGTCTAGAGAATTTCAGTCTTGCATTCTGCCTGTTCTCTTGGTATCGGCTCTATAAAGTGAAGAAACCCCTAGCAGCACATACTGCAGGCCTGATGCCTAAAATCTGCGCAACATGCTAAGTCTCTGAGCCAACTTGGATTAGATGCTATGATCCTAGTTTGGTTTTTTTAATTTTTGGCGGGGGTAAGAGGGCCCTCCCTTTAGTAAATCTGAAAGAAGAATAAAGAAAAATCAGCAGTGTTAAGTGTGTTTGCTCAACTCAAAAATAAGACAAGGGGCTGCGTATCTTTGTACACATATATGTATATAAGAGAGGGTACAAGAAGCATACATTTAAGATATAAAAGCAGAACTTGATAACCCACTAATGGTGGCTAAACAATGAAAACACTATCAATCTTGGTAAGTTTCAGGGTGCTGTTTTGCCTCTCTCTAAATTTTTCTTGGAGCTACTCACGTTTTTGTTACCTGAGATTAAAATATTGCAAAATAAGCAACACTGTTCAATGATTTTGGATGAGGATGGCATCAGACCACTGCATCCAGTGGGCACCTCGTAGCAAGTGCTAATAAGCTGTATTAGGCCAAAACATTCCATTTTCTACTGTTTGCAAAAAAATTTCATGGCAGTTGCCAAAGTTACAAGTGGTCATTATCTCACTTAAATGTTTTGTCCAGAATGGGGTGGGTCTGGGAACTCAGTGACCTGAACATTGCCTTCCATGACACTTTTCTAATAATTAACATAGGTGCACTTGGGAAAAAATCTCTGAAAAATAATAGCTCTTTAAAGTAATTCTTGTTTGTGCATCAGGACAGAGGTTTAGATTTGGCCTCTGGCTGTCATTTATGGTATGTCTGTTTCTCTGTGTATACAGTTAAAAACACACATACGTATACATGCCTACACACATGCATGCACACATTTTTGCAGACTCACATGTGAATGGCTGCAGTCTAAGGTCACCTATCTGTAAACTACATTGGAACTATTAGCAAATCATTATGTGTTTCATTGATTCACCAGCATTCATGGTGCATCTCAAATGTCTGATACTGGACTGAGCAGCAGAAATACTAGTAAGATTAGTAAAACGCAGGTTCTCAGGTAGACCAGGGTGTTTTTTGGAGACAGATGTGTTAATAGAGTAAACTCAATGTAAGTTATATAACAATTTGAATTGGGTATATGTAAATATATATATATATATATATATATATATATATATATATATAAAACAGTGGCTTAGACACATAAGGGATTTATTTTCTCGCCAAAAAAAGGATGTAATCAGTCCAAGTGTGGTTCAGGAACCAGGATTTTTCTCTCTTTCTGCTCTGCCATTCTGAGTGCAAGGCTTCCATTCACAAGATTGTCTCATTTCCAAGATGGCTACTGGGTAAGAAGGTAGGAAGGCAGAGAGCAGAAGCAGCATTCTCCAGTTAAGTCAACTTCTTTTAAGTAGCCTTCCCGGAAGCCTCACACAACACTTCCACTTTTATTTTACTAATTATTATTTGGTCTCCTGACCAATGAGAAATGCATTCTTTTAACTGCATATAATACTAACCCAGCTAAAATTGGGGTCCAGTAAAAGAAAAGTAAGAGAAGATGGATATTGGATGACAACCAGCAATCTCTGCCACATGGAGGTATGAACAAAAGGCTATAGAAACATACAGCAATAAGGGAGTTGCCTCTGGAATGTGGACAGTCTTTCTTAAGGAGGCACTTAATTTGGGCTTTGAAGGATGAATAGGAGTCTGCCAAATAAAGAATAGGCAAAGAACATTCCAGGCAAAAAATAATAGCATGTGTACAGAGGGCCAATTAAGCCTATTTTTTTATTTCTATTTATTTTTATCTCTGCTATTAATAGTAGGTCTTAACAATTAAGTTTTTGGTTGTTGTTTTGTTTTGTCGTGTTTTGAGACAGAGTCTTGCTCTCTTGCCAGGCTGGAGTGCAGTGGCATGATCTTGGCTCACTGCAACCTCTACCTTCTGGGTTCAAGAGATTCTCCTGCCTCAGGTTCCAAAGTAGCTCGGACTACAGCCATGTGCCACCATGCCCAGCTAATTTTTGTATTTTTAGTAGAGACAGGGTTTTACCATGTTGGCCAGGATGGTCTCCATCTCTTGACCTCATGATCTGCCCACCTCAGCCTCCCAAAGTGCTGGGATTACAGGCGTGAGCCACTGCATCTGGCCTAATTTTTAATTAATCTAACAGTTACTCAAGATCAACAGATTAAGATATGTCAAGTATGATTAACCTGATATCCCTGCAAACAATTTTCCACTTGGACCAAAATAAGAACATTTTATCTGATACAAAGTATTCCACATTCTAAAAATAATTGAATTAGAAGATTTTGGCATCTTGAAAAGGAATCGATGTAGAGAAAAGGAAGAAAAAAACCAATTTTTTTATTTCATTTTTTCAGGGAGATGTTTGTCTTTTAAATTTTTCATTTGTCAGGGAGACGTCTGTCTTTTAAATTCTGAAGCTAAACAAAGCCCATTTAGAACTGACTTGGTTCATATCCTGGGGTCCATGAACCCACACCGAGAGCGCTAAGTCAGGCATCTAGCCAAGTTAGTCTTAAAGTATGTCACCTCCTATTTAGCTATTCTTAATATATCTGTTACTTTGGATCTATGAAGCTGAATTGTTCTTTTCTTAAAATGGTTTTGGAACCATAAGAAATCTTTAGGATTAGGGAGAGATTTTCATGATTATCTCCTTTGGCTCCATTAGAGGCATCAGAGTCCATTAAAAATTTTCCAGAGAAACGTAAATCCTTTGAGAAACCTGAAATTCCTGTAGTTTAAGGAGTAAATCTAGTTAGATCTGGGATGCCTGAGAGTGGAAATTCCTGTGCCCACTGCCCATGCTGTCCTTCTACATAGCCAAGGATCTTGTCATATTAAATCCTCTTCAATCCCTACAACCCCAACCACAGTAGAGTCGACAATGCTTTGAATGCTGCCTCAGTTAAAACTGCCATGCTTTCTCAAAGGATTCAGTCCCTCAAGGGCAAGTAGATTATCCATTTTCTGATTTTTTTTCTTTTTTTTTTTTTTGGCCAACTTTGATTTTTGCTTCCTCTCCCATTAGCTAGTATCCAGGCATTCCTAAAGGATGTGGTGAGACTCATGCAACACCTCCCTTCCATTGTTCATTCTGACTCTTCATTCATATCTCAGCTCTAAAAAGTCTCTTCCTCAGGAAAATCTTCTTTTGCCTCCCTAACCAAATTAAGTTCTCCATATATTATGCTCTCAGCATGCCATGTATCTGTGTTTTATAGCTTTTATCATAATTATCATTTTACATTTATTGCATGTGATGATTTGAGCACTATCTCCCTCTGCCACTAGACTAGAAAGTCTCTTGTGAGTGGACCCATAGATGCTGAAATTCACTATTGAATTTTACTCCCAGCACAGAGCCTGGCCCATAGCAGGTTCTCAATAAATGTTGCTTAAACAATTAAATGACTTCTTTTATAAATACAGTACTTCTGTAATCCCATTTCACACTGTGCTCAGAATATGGGTGAATACAGAATTGATCACCTCATGGGCGGGCCCATCTACAGATATGAATGTTGAAAATAATTTTACCGCAGTTATGTAGAAGTACCAGAGTCCTAGCCAGCACATGCTTGACACCGCAGGGATGAAATGTGGTCACATTCTGCAGTGACCTCACGGCAGCCTCTGAATAGATTGAGATGAACTTCTCCCTGGCTACAGTGAACACGTAGGGCTAGAACATATCTGCCTTTGCCCCTCACTTTAGAACTCAGCGCCATGTTTTCCTGACATCTTTGCACATTTAAAAAAAAAAAAAAAAAACAGTTATTGAAGGAGTTGTTGCTTTTCATCTATTTTTAAAAGATGTTCATTTGCTATTAATGAAAAAATACACATTACTACATTTTAAAAATAGAGTTCATATCTAACACAATGTTAAATAATTATATTTTTGAACCTTTGCCTAAGCATGTGTTTGCAATTATTAATAAAAGGAATAAAAAAGAAAAGCAAGCTTCAAGCCTCCGCTCATATGAACAACCAGATTTTTGAAAGGCAGGACGAACCGTGGGGACTTTGTGAAGAGAAGCCCTAAGTCACTTCAGTTGTCACTACCATTCTCACTTTATTTTGTCAGAGAGAGTAATCGAAAGAGTTTGGGAGTGGAATAAATCTTTCCATATTTGATCTAACTAGAACTATAGCCATACAACCTGGTGTAGTTTGGATTTGAATTTCTAAAGCTAAGATCTTGGAAAGCAAAGAGTAAAGACACAAATGGCTTTGCCCACATGCTCTGTAAAAGCCTGTGATATTGTTAAGCCTGATTTGGACCTGGCTTAAAGGTTTCGCTAGAAGTCTTTAGCATTTGGCTGCTTATTAGCTAAGTGACCTTGGGTAAGATTCATGGCCTCAACTGTAAAATGGGGATATTTTTCTTGCATGGCTTTTTTGAGAATGAATGAGATATTTGTACTGTGCCTGGTATAGGACAGGATAAGGCAAATGATAGGGTCTTAGCGGTGTGCCTCACTGCTGCCCTTTACGCAACCCTCCTCTTCCTCCACGCACATACACTAAGTTTGTATCTGTTTGCTGATTCTCTTCTCCTTTTTAAGCTGAGTGCTAGCTAGAAAAGGAAGAATTTTTTTTTTTTTTTTTTTTTTTTTTTGAGATGGAGTTTCACTTTTATTACCCAGGCTGGAGTGCAATGGCGCCATCTCTGCTCACCGCAACCTCCGCCTCCTGGGTTCAGGCAATTCTCCTTCCTCAGCCTCCTGAGTAGCTGGGATTACAGGCATCCGCTACCATGCCCAGCTAATTTTTTGTATTTTTAGTAGAGATGAGGTTTCACCATGTTGACCAGGATGGTCTCGATCTCTTGACCTCGTGATCCACCCACCTCGGCCTCCCAAAGTGCTGGGATTACAGGCGTGAGCCACCACACCCGGCCCAACTATTTTTTTTTTTTAAGACAGAGTCTTGATCTGTTGCCAGGAGCCAGCTGGAGTGCGGTGGCACAATCTCGGCTCACTGCAACCTCCATCTCCCGTGTTCAAGCAATTCTCCTGCCTCAGCCTCCCGAGTAGGTGGGATCACAAGTACGCACCACCACACCCAGGTAATTTTTGTATTTTTTAGTAGAGATGGGGTTTCACCATGGTCTCCATCTCTTGACCTCATGATCCGCCCGCCTCAGCCTCCCAAAGTGCTGGGGTTACAGGCATGAGCCACCTCACTCAGCCTAAGGAAGTATTTTTATTATCACTCGGCAAATATTTTTTGAGGGCCTACAATTGACCAAGCACCGTTACCATCGTTTGGAATACATTAATTACCCCAACATCCAAATCACCCACCCTTGTGCAGCTTACATTCTAAGGAATCATGTGAAAATGGAGATTATTTATCAAATGTATCCTGCTACTGTTACCTCTTGGTTGTAGCTTTTGTCATTTGGGTGAACCATAATTACCAACACAGTAGTTACTCTTGAATTAAGCCCCTAAAACATCAGTAATTCAGGATCTTCTCGTCTCTCTTGCTTTCTCCCATCATTCCCTACCCTGCTCCCTATTCTCTCTCATTCCCTTTCTTTTACCCTTCTTTCTGTTTATGTATCCAAACTTTAAAAACATCTTTACCCGTGCTACCTTTTTTTCTTTCTTAGCTTGATCCTAATTCCAGTTGAATTCAGTGCCCTTCATAGAAAGTATGTTTTAGGCCCCTCAGGGATGAAGGGAGGGTAATTTCATGGTGATTGGCCTCATAATGGATTCTGCCATCGGTAGGTGCTTGGCTGAATTACACATCTCTCTTTCTTGTTAGATTGTTGGCTGTGATCACCAGCTGGGAAGCACCGTCAAGGAAGATAACTGTGGGGTCTGCAACGGAGATGGGTCCACCTGCCGGCTGGTCCGAGGGCAGTATAAATCCCAGCTCTCCGCAACCAAATGTAAGATACACAGAGTTGGGGTGACCTTTGGACTTGTTGACTTGTTACCCTCCCCTGGCTTATGTCTGGCCCCACTAAACAGCCAGGGAACAACACCGCCACTAGAATGATGAGGAACCTGGAAATGTAGAAGGCTTTCATGCTCTGGCATGTGAAATAGCTTAGGTGGGACAAGTCAGGTCACCAAGGGCAGTTCCAAAGAGAATACCTGTCCTTCTGAGGCACATCAGGAGTGAACCAAATTTGGGGCTACAGATAGTCTCTGTGCAAACACGAGCTTTTCTGTCCAACATGAGGACAGACTGTATCCCAGCTCCTGCATGATGTGTAGTGTGTTATGCGTGGTGGAAGACAGCAGGGAGAGTGGGAAATCAGCACAAATTTACTACTGTCACTGTGAAATCACATGGTCTTCATTTACAAAGTGGCCTTTGGTCAGTGCTAAAACAACTTCTTTCAGAATTAATATAGGACAGTGATTACATGAAGTCTTGGTTTTTGGGTTTTGGGGTTTTGGGTTTTTTTTTTGAGTCTCATGGTCTCCCCCAGACTGGAGTGCAGTGGTGTGATCTCAGCTCACTACAACCTCCGCCTCCCGGGTTCAAGCAATTTTTCTGTCTTAACCTTGCAAGTAGCTGGAATCACAGGCGCATGCCACTACACCCAGCTAATTTTTGTATTTTTAGTAGAGACAGGGTTTTATTGTGACCCGGCTGGTCTTGAACTCCTGACCTCAAGCAATCCACCTGCATCAGCCTCCCAAAGTACTGGGATTACAGGTCTGAGCTACTGTGTTGAGTCTATGTGAAGTTTTTTATTGACCTTTGTGTCCTGATATCTTAATACTAGAAAAAAAAAGTGTGATAATTATACATGTACTTGCTGAGAACGTCACACAATCATCTCATGTAATTGTTATGACAACCTCGTGAGCAAAGTACTATTAATCCCCATATTATGGATGAGATAACTGAAGCTTAGCCAGATTATGGGATTTGTACAGAGTCTCACAGTTGTAACAAAGCCAAGGTTTGAGCTCAGAGTCTGGTTCCTGAGCCTAAGCACTTGCTTGTTCCTCTGGACTGGTCACAGCCCTGCTGATGGTCTCCGTGGTGGGACATCTTGCAAGGCAAACAGATGGATCAAGGGAAGGTGCCTCAGATGTCTACCCAGTCAGATCCTGATAGGATAGGTGACACAAGTTTTCATGGTCCCTAAGCCAACAATGGAGTCATTAATCTGAGGCATTTTACGATACACAGTCCTCTGTGACAATCACTGTCCTGGGCACTGCAGCAGATACAGATAGAAATTAGACAACGCTTGTATTAAAGGACATGCATTTTTAGAATCATTTTGACCATGCATGGCATATTGTCTCCTAGATTTTGCTACTATGCAGAATCCTTCAATAGATCCCTGACTGAGTATTTCTTTCCACATGTTTCTCTGGCTTGGGAAATGAGAGTGAATATCTTTACTGAGTGTGTTTTATCTTTACTTGTTGACTAGCTGGAGGAAAACAATTGACATTTGGGGAGTTTGGGGCTTTAAATGGACTTATAGGTCAAGAAGAAAGGCAGCTGCAGTTGTGGTATGCAGTAGAGAAATATTCTCAGAAATCCTCAAAAAGCAGCTTGCCAAAGGATTAGGCTTGAGGTAAAAAGAGGGAGTAGAAAGAAAGAGTGGGGACTTCTAAACACATGAAAAATTGGAGATACCAGTTTAGGGAATTCTCCACATTCTAACTCCCTTGGAGGCAATGAAAAATGTAATTCTGAAAAATAAATAAATAAAATAAGAAAATTTAAAATATTCTGGCAGATAGAATGAAGAATGGGGTCACTTAGACATTGATATAATACATTCAGGCGAACATTTTTTTTTTGGTCTTGTATGTTGGTAGCTTCTCCTATAAGATGAAAAATTTCTAAAGTTAGAAGATGGAAACCAGAAATGGGTAGAGTCATAGTTCTCTTGTAAATTATGGTCGGATATTAGAAAAGCGTTACATTTAAAAGATCATTCTTAAGAACTCTTCAAGGGATGCTAGAAGAGTTAAAATCTCTCTATTTCTGTCATGTAACTGAATCAGTGTCATTATCTAGGAATATAGGAATTCCTGTTAGATACGAAAGAGAATGTCATGCATGTGTGCAGCAATGGCCGTATAGTGTTCTGGGAGCATGTTTTTAATGGTAAAGATCCTTTTTTATTCTCACGCCTATTACTTCCTGTTCTCAGAGAGGAGCTAGACTACTCTGATCAGATAAACGTTCCCCTTACCCTACTGTTAGGGGGGAATGGGTGACCTCTGGGGCCCGAATCACAAAACAGAGATGGAGAAGCTCCAAAGGAACAACCTGAAGCAGATTGAGAGCCCCGTGTCATCTCCAGGTCTGCAAATAAGTACCGCAAAGAAAAGTGCCCTGTTCAAGACCGCCAGTGGGTAAATTATATCATACACAACCTGATGATGATACATAATGACAAAATGCAATTGATTCATTTACCTTAGTACTGATGATGCCTCATGACAGAATGATTGATATCAATAAAGCCGAGCGTATGCATGCAACTCACCACAATCTATAGCAGATGCGGAGCAAACTGCCTCGCTTGTGTTTTCTCCACCCTAGAAGAATCGTTCATCCTGTGCTTACAGACTGTGAGGTGACCACTGGCAGGGAAGATTAGGCTGCTCTGCAGGGCCCAGCGGAGTGGCCAGGTGAGCAGTTCTCCACCCGGGAGGAGTCCTGCCAGATCTCTCCCCTGTCTTCTGCCAAAAGGCACCGTCAGTTCGCCACATGCTCTCTTCTAACTTCTGGCACTCAGATTCCCCACATTGAACTCATTTTCTTTCTGAACTTATATCCAAGTTTTTTTTTTCCCCCCACGTGTTATCAAGCCTCAGAGGAACAGAGCAAAAACAGGAGAGTGGAGAAAGACCATGGTAGAAAGTGCCAGAAGGATAAAGAGAAGCAGGAAAAGTTTATCCAATGGCTGCCATTTGCTGGTGAATTTGTAAAAATCATCTTTTTATTAAAAGACATTATAATTGCCATTATTAAAAGGCATTATAAAATTGTCTTTTAATAAAAAGACATGTAAAGTTGCCATTGTAATTGCCTAATACAAATACAGACAGTGAAAACAGAGCAAGATTTCCTTTACAAAAGTGCTCTTTCTCCTTCTGTAAATGGAAAGACTGCCCACTGGGAGCACTCACCCTTTTCATTTTTCCTGGTAACTACTCAACTCCCCTAGCCCAACAAAAATAGTCAAATAGAGCTGACATTACCTTGCCTATGATTCTTAAAATTTGAAGGCTCATTTTCTCACAAGATTTATTGACTTATACGCTATTATGTATTGTCCAAGTATACAGAATATTCTTAGAGTGAGGGCCAGCCTGTTTGCTGTTAATTTAACATTTCCAGCTTTGCAGAGCTCTCACCTGTATCTGTATGTTTTGAAATCACCTGGAGATCCTAAAGCGCTCGCGCTCGCGCTCTCTCTCTCTCTCTCTCTCTCTCTCTCTCTCTCTCTCCCCCTCTCTACCTTCCTTGCATGGGGAGGTCACTTAACTAATTTATGTCAAGGTAAAATTAAGCTTTTAATACTTAAGAATGTGCTTCTCAGACTGTGGCTTATGCTGATGTATAATGGCTATAGGTAAACATGTCCTTGGACTATCATTCTAGCTCAAAAATTTTAAGGTAAAGTATGCTTATAATAAAACACAGGCCACTATGTTATGAAGTGCAAAATACATACGGATTTTTTAAAGAAAGCACAAAGCATTAAAGAAATTTCCACTTACCTTGGCTGCTTCAGGCTATCCTCCCAAGCCACTCAAGGATATATTCATTCAACAGCACATGTTTAATGGGCACCTGCTGTGTGCTGAGGAACTGTTCTAGGTGCTGGAAATGCAGCACAGAACAAAGCAGATAAAATCCATTTATCTTCATGGGACTTATATACTAGCATGAGAGACAGACAAATAACTAAATAAAATGTATGTACGTCATATGGTGATATGAGCCATGGAAAATTAAGCAGAGCAGGAGAACAGGAAATGGGTATAGGCTGCCAGCCACCAGCAGGGAAGTTGCAATTTTCAGTAAGTTAGTAAGGAGAGGACTCACTGATAACATGGCATTTGAACAAGGATCTGAGGGAAGTGAAAAGAGGTTACCATGCCAAAGTCAGTGAGGAGAAAATTCTACAAAAGGAGAAAAGCAAGTGCAAACATCCTGTGGTATTTACATTCGAGATATATTTCAGGAAGAACAAAGAAGCCAGTGTGACCAAAATGAGGTGAGTTTCAAAAAGGCTAGAGAAAATGATGCGAGGCAGAGAGAAGAATGGTGCAGATATTGTGGGCTTTTGTAAGTTTGAATGAAATGGGAAGTCGCTGGAGGATTTTGAACAGAGGAATGATTTGATCAGATTTCTGCTATACTGAGAATAGACTAGTGGGGCCAGCTGTAGGAGTAGGAGCTGTACTTGGAACGATATTACACTAAGCCAGACCAGTAGCTGTGGCAATGATGAGAAGTGACCCAAATCTAGATATACTGCACCTCTCCCTCCCTCCCTCCCTTCCTTCCTTCCTTCCTCCCTCCCTCCGTCCCTCCCTCCCTCTTTCTCTTTCTTTCTTTTTTCTTTCTTTCTTTCTCTCTTTCTTTCTTCTTTCTTTCTTCTTTCTTTTTCTTTCTTTCTTTGTCTCTCTCTCTCTTTCTTGAAACAGGCTGTCACTGTGGATCTCACTCTGTTACTCAGGCTGCAGTGCAGTGATACAGTCACAGCTCAGTTCATTGCAGCCTTGACCTCCTGGGCTCAGGTGATCCTCCCACTTCAGTCTCCCCAAGCAGCTAGGATTTTATAGGCACATACCACCAGGTCTGGCTAATTTTTGTATTTTTAGTAGAGATGGAGCTTCGCATGTTGGCCAGGCTGGTCTCAAACTCCTGGCCTCAAGTAATCTGCCCACCTCAGCCTCCCAAAGTGCTGGGATTACAGGTGTGAGCCACGGCACCTGAGCAGCATTTTTAATTTTAGCCATTCTTATCGGTAAGTAGCAGTATCTCATACTTGTTTTAATTTGCATTTTCTTAATGGCTAATAATATTAACATCTTTTAATGTTGTATTAGTTTATAATTGCTGCTGTAACTAATTACCAGAGACTAAATGATTTAAAGCAACACAAATTTATTGTTTTACGGTTTGGGGATGGGTGTCAGAAAACTGAAATAGGTTTCACTGGGCTAAAAACAAGGTGTTAGCAAACCACAGCTCTCTCTGAGAGAGAATTTCTTTTTCTTCAGTTTTGATTTTCCTGTTCCTGGAGCCTATGTGCATTCTTTGGCATCTTCAAATCTCTCTCTGACTCAAGCTTCCTCTTCTGCCTGCTCTTATATGTTAAAGAACATTTGTGATTATCTTGAATCTGCTCAAATCATCCAAGATCATCACTTAATTTTAAGGTCAGCTGATTGGCAATCCTAATTCCATTAGCAACCTTAATTATGCCCTAGCCATGTAATATCACGACTTCACACATTTAAGGACATATTTGGCAGTGGGGATGGATACCTCAGTCTACTTACCACAGTGAACTTTGTTAATCTTTTGCATAGTGTCAGTTCAAGTCTTTTGCTCATTTTTTAAAAATGGGTTGCTTGACTTTCTGTTGTTGAATTTGGAGAGTTCTTTATACATTCTAGGTCTAAGTCGTTTGTGGGATATTTGATTTGGAAATATTTTCTCCATAGTAGCTTTTTTTCTTAAAAATTGCTTAATGTTATCTTGCACAGAGCAAAAGCTTTTCATCTGGATGAAGACCAGGCTATCATTTTTTTTTTTCTTTTATGGTTTGTGCTTTTAATATCATGTCTAAGAACTTCTTGCCTAAGAGAAGGACACAAAGATTTTCTCTTAGCTTTTCTTGCAGAAGTGCATTTTACCTTGAGGTCAATGACCTATTTTCAATTATTTTTTGTATAAGGGTTTGATAGATAGGTTGAGTTTTTTGTATAGATGCCCAATTCTTCCAGTACCAACATTTCAACAAATGTTGAAAGCATAACATTTTCTTTTTTAAATTGTCTTTAAACGTTTGTCAAAAATCTATTGGTCATTTTTGTGTAGGTCTGTTTCTGGACTCTGTTCTGATAGGTGACTGTCCCTTCACCAATACTCCATTTTTTTTTTATTACTGTGGCTTTAATGTAAATCTTAAAATGAGGTAGTATGATTTCTCCAACATTATGCTTATTTTCAAATTCATTTTGGCCCGTCTGTTCAGCGTCTTTGCCTTTCCATATAAATTTTACTATCTGCTTCTCCATATCTGCAAAAAAGTCTTACTGGGATTTTGTTGTTAATTCTGCAGATTGATTTGGAGGGGTAGGAATTGGCATCTTTACCATGTTAAGTCACTCAGTCTATGGGGTATAAGAATTTTATGTCTCTGTTTATTTAGGTCTTTTATTCCTTTGATTAGCCTTTATTAGCTTTCAACATGCAGATCACATATACTTTAGTTAGATTTACACGTCCACTATTTTTTGCAGCTATTGCAAATGGCATTATATCCTTTTTTAAAATTAGAGACAGAGTCTCACTATGTTCCCCAGACTGAAGTGCAGCGGCTATTCACAGGTGTAATCATAGCACACTGTAGCCCCAAACTCTTCAATTCAAGTTGCCTCAGCCTCCCAAGTAGCTGGGATTACACGTGTTCCTGAGCTTGGCTTGGCGTTGTATTCTTTATTTTCATTTCTTATATATTGCTAATTCATAGATATATGATTGATTTTTGTGGGTTAGCCATGTGTTATCTGAACTTGATAAACTCAATACCTCTGAGTTTTTGGTAAATTACTGGGAATTTCTCAATAAACAATCATGTTGTCTACAAATGGTTTTGCCTCTTTTCAATTTGTAAGCCACTTTTTTTTTCTAGTCTTATTATAGTGGCTAGGGCATGCAATACAATAATGAATGGTAATGATGACAATGGATATCCTTATCTTATTCCCAATCTTAAGAGGAAAGCATTCAGTTTCTCACCATTGAATATGATGTTAGCTGTAGGTTTTTATAAAAGCCTTTTATCAGATTGAGGAAGTTCCCTTCCTTTCCTGGTTTGCTGAGAGTTATTACCATGAAGGGATGATTAATTTTATTATTCTCTTTTACCTCAACTGACATAGTCATGTGGTTTTTCTTCTTTAGGCTTTTATTGTGATGCATTACATTAATTGGTTTTTAAATAAAGAACCAACTTTGCATTTCTGGGATAAACTCTGCTCGGTCATGGTGTATTAGTCTTTATGTAGATTGCTGGCTTGATTAGGCAGTATTTTGTTGAAGCTTTTTATGTCTGTGTTCATGAGAAATACTGGTCTGTAGTATTATTTTTGTATTGTCTTTGTTTGATGTTAGTATTAGCACAAAATGGCCTCAAACACTGAGTTGGGAAGTAATCTCTTCTCCTTTTTTTTTCTGGAAGAGATTGCTGTTATTTCTTCTTTAAATGGTTGGTGCCATGCCCCAGTGAAATTTTCTGGATCTGGAGATTTATTTTTCAGTATGTAACTTTACGAGCATATGGAATACCATTATGGTAACTATTTTAATGTCCATTCTGTGTTTGGAGTGATTGATTTTTCACTTTAATATGTGCTGTATTTTTTGGTTTCTTTGCATGCCTCATATTTTTTGACTGGATGCCAGACATTACAAATTTTACCTTTTTGGGTACTAGATATTTTTTTATTTCTATAAATGTCCTTGAGCTGTGTTCTGGGAGCAGTTAAGTTACTTGAAATCAGTTTGATCCTTTGGGGTCTTAAAATGTGGTAGACAGGACCAAAACCATGTTTGGTCTAGAGTTAATTGTACCCTTTTACTGAGGCAAGACCTTTCTGAGTACGCTACTCAGTGTTCCATGACTTACGAAGTCTTTCACTTTGGCTAATGGGGTAAGATGCTATTCTCATCCCTGTATGAGCACCATGTACTCTTCTCTACAATTCTTTCGTGTAGTTCTTTCCCCAGGCCAGGTAATTTCCTCACACTTACGTATTGATTAGTATGCTGCTGGATACTTAAAGGAAACCCTCTTGGGTCTCCCCAGTTGTCTTTCTATATAACGCTCTGCTTTCTGTTACTTTGTCCCACAAATTCTAACTGCTTTGGTCTCCTTGGACTCTCTGCTTTGTCTCCTCAACTCAGGGAATCTACTGAGTTCTACCAGTGTTCCCACTTCCAAAGCTGTAGCCTGGAAGCTCTATAAAGGCAGTCAGCTGGGGCAATGTTGAGGCTTACCTGGTTTGTTTCCTGGGTCTACAGAATTGCTGTCCTTGTTTGCCTGATGTCCAATATCTTAAAAACCATGGTTTTATCTGACTTTTTCATTGTTTTAGGCAGAATCTTAAATCTGGCTCCTGTTATTTCATCTTTGTCAGAAGGTTTGGCAGAAATCTTGGTGCTGGGCTCTCAATTCAGCTCTGCGATTACATAGAGCTAAGCCAGCTTTTGACCCCTTCTATGGGAATGCAGTTAAGCACCTCTAATTCTGATTTCTCATCTCCCTACAGCCTCCACAGCCACTTGATTCCTAGAGGTTTAATGCGTTCTACTGTTGTCTTAGAATTTTCTCCCAAGCAACTGACACTCATTTTGTGAGTTTGCTACTGGCTGTTTGATGTTACCTGTGCAGGCAAAAATAATCTATGTCAAGATTATTGCCTGGGTGAGAGAGAATATAAGATATTACTGATTGTGAGATGCATTCCAATTTCACGTATGTTAAAGCAGGAAAAGTTGTGCCTCTTGGAATCAATGAAATAGGGTATTTTGACAATAGACCTTTTTAAGTGAGTAGGTATAAAGATGAAGTAGAAGATGGCTCTAAGGTTTCTGGCCTAGGCAAACAGAAGGATGAAGTTCTCCAGATGGGAATGAGGAGGGCATTTTCTTTGGCCTGTCCAGTATATATCTTCCATTGTACAATTACAGATCTCATATACTAGGGAGAAAATGGAAATGCTCAAATGCCCAACTTCTTATTTTGTCGGATATATTTTAGGAGTAATAAAACTGGCATGAAGATGGAAGATATACCATTTAAACCTCCTCAAGATTGGCAGACTATTTTTATATGTAGCCAATTGTATTTTTAAATGGCTTTTTCGTTTTTAAAAATAAAATTAAGTATCAGCTCCATGGGCATAGAGGGAAGAGTCTTTAAAAACGTGAACTTACCAATAGATCTGAAAATAAGATAAACTCAGGTATCAGAATAGGAAATTCTGTCATTGCAAAATGTTATTATCATCACCTTTCTGTGATACAGCAGTGAATCACATGAAATATCCACATGACAAGATTTTTAAATGAGTATAAAATGTTCTATATAGAAAGCTGTGGGACATGTATAGGTAGATATTTTTTAAAATAACTCTTTTAAGTACAATCCTTGGGAACAATTTTCTTGAGAAAGAACATTTGCAACCCATATCTATGAAATGACAGAATTTATGATTCCCATGGAAAGTTTGTCTGTTAAATGGAGGAAGGGGTTATCTGGTATCTGAAGCAGATCATTTAGAATTGTTAATTAATAAGCTAGAAATATGTCCTGAAGACTGGCATCATGGTTCAGTCAACAAAACCAGAACAGATTAGGGCAGATGCACTCGATCCTAGAACAGTGTGCCTTTGTAGGAAAGGGCACCCAGAGGAATGTTTAGCACAGTGGGAGAGGATGTGACCCCTGCCTCACCAGCTATACTAATGGTATTAATGACCAAGGAGGCAGGTGTTGCACGAGATCACTGTCACATCCTAAGAGATCTTACAATACTCTGTGTACAACATTGTAATAGATGCCAAATAGAAGCATCTTCCAATCCGTCCCAAATCATTGAGGATTTATCGGCAAATGAGACAAGTTTTGATACATAAACAACTCAAAAGTAGCATTTTATGAACGTGCAGAAAATGAAATTTTTAATTGTTTTTCCTACTTTGTTTTTTGTTAAATTAACAGTACTGTTCCTTAAAGTATGTTCTAAGATATATTAGCTGATTTTAATAGGTGACACATAAGAAAGTTTTTCTGGATAAACACCTTAGGTATACACTGGATTAAATAGCGTGAAATGGGTTTCTTTGGTGCAGGGCTCCAAAAAAATGAATAAATGTGCTTTGGTAATTTCATCTGTGGGGTATAGTATGTTATATTTCCCCCATGTTTTATCTTAGATCCCTTTTTCAGGACCATCTTGTGGGGATGATGCTTTGTCTGTCTTCTTTGTCACTGAATCCCTATTACCTAGCATGGAGCCTGACACTAAAAGACATTCAAATCGTATTTGTGGAATAAAGTAATGAATTTACAGATCACTTAATGACTTGCCAGGGGTCCATCAGCCCTTTTTAGAATAATGTATAGGAGAAGGCTGAGGCGCTTCCTAGCTCTGTGCCATGTGCTGCCAACTGCTGGAGTTTGTACCAGCCTGAGTTTGCTCCGTTTCTCTTAGGTGAGTGCAAGGGGCCTCAGAAAATAATCTTTTACCTGGTCTACTTTCTCCATATGCCCTCCCCCTCAACAACTTTCTAGCAGGTTCTTCTCTTGTTTCGGGGGAGCATGCAAATGTTACCATACCCTGTCTTCTTTAGGGAGCATTCAGATATTACTGCATCAGCCAAAAGCTAGGGTATTAATGCCCCAGTGTGTGGAATGTGAGTCACTTCCCAGCAGAGCAAGAGGGAGGCCACATGAGCTGTGTGGGGGTCAGAAGACTGCTGCTGAGCATGGCTGAGCCAAACAGAAAGCTTCCCTTTTACTTGCACTTTATTTGACCTGAGGGTAAACAAAGACTTTCTATTTCTAGAAAGTCCCATTGTTTTAACTGCTCTGTGTTTCTTTTGCAAACTTAAAAAGTCATCTCTTTATGCAAGACATTTAAAGCTCTGTGGGCCCAGTCCTAACTTTTTTTTTTTTTTTTTTTTGGTTGTTTTTCAATAGTCTCGTTACTTTTGTTGTTGTTGTTGTTCTTATATGCCACAGACTCTTAACTCTCTGAAATTCAACAATGTACGACATTAAAAACAGCTATAAGATTTTAGCATGAGTAGAATATTCAACTTTGTAGAGAACTTGATAATGTAACCTCTTCAGGGAAGGAATTGGAAGCATATGGTTCTTCTTTCTCATTCAACAGGTAATATGCTAGAGGCCTTGGAGAGTGGAAACACAATAAAAAAAAAATAATTTTTCAATTCCTGTCCTTCAAGAGATTTGGGATAGAAGGAGGAAAATAATGTTATAGAACACCTACTGTGTTCCAGGCTACTTTTATATATCTAGATTGATGTCTATATATCACAACAATAGTATGAGGCAAGTTTTGTTTTTCCTGTTTTACAAACAAGGAAACTGAGGATCAGAGAAGTCAGGTAACTTCTGAGATTCACTGATTTAAACTAAATTCTCCTAAATGTAGGATGATAATATTAAAGTTCAGAGAAATTGAGTCGCAACTGGGATTCTCTTATTTAACCTAAATCCTTCCAATGATAGGATAATAATGTACACCATTTAAAAAATATGTTTGAACAGGCCAGGTGCAGTGGCTTACACCTGCAGTCCCAGCACCTTGGGAGGCCGATGCAGGTGGATTGCTTGAGCTCAGGAGTTCAAGACCAGCCTGGGCAACATGGTAAAACCATATCTCTACAAAAATACGAAAATTGGCTGGGCATGGTGGTGCGCACCTGTAGTCCCAGCTACTTGGGGTGCTGAAGTGAGAGGATCTCCTGAGCCCAGGAAGCTGAAGCTAGAGTGAGCTCTGATCATGCCACTGCACTCAAGCCTGAGTGAAAAACTGAGACCCTATCTCAAAATAACAAAAATAATAATAAATAAAAAGAAATGTATGAACAAAGAATCACACAGGGCTTCTGAATATGCTGGTAAGTTTTTAAAGCCCCGCCTTTCTCTTATCTTCTGGAGTGCCTTCCTACCCATTTGATCTTGGACTATGCATTATACTTCCCAGAGACTTTATTTCTTCATCAGAAAATCCTCTGTGTCTGTGTCAAAAGTTTTGGGTAAGGGAGTAAGTAGTATAATTGAGGCGAAAGTGAAACTCTGCAGTGCCATATAAAGATAAGATACTGTTATTACAAATGTAGTTCTAAATAAGAATGCCTATGATGATTTGAGATGCCTGTAATATAGCTCTAATTTTTTTAAATGTCTGCTTCTGATGACTTTAAGCTCAATTTATAAATGGAGTGAAAAGAAATCCATTACAAAGTGACCTGTGGTTCAGTCAATTTTTACAAAGTATTTTAAAATAGAGTGTGTGTAGAGAAATGTTAAGAAACATTTATGGGGTACTCACTACATACAGTATTAGGGATAGATATTGTGAAGGATATTTAAGAATTAGAAGGCATGATTTCCACCCCTGGAGTGTTCAGAACATGCAAGTATATCTTCCCCTCCTCTTATCTGTTCTACTCATCCTATATTCTGCTGGAGAGAAGTCCAGATTTTGATATAATAAATTCGTCCTTTGAACATTAGAATTTATTTTTATGTTTTCATTCAACACAAGTGTTTTTGATCATATAAGACCAGATTTTAAAATCAAAAGTGAAAACTTACAAATCCGTTTTTCAATATATTAAAATTACTATTTTTTTTATAAAGGCCAAATCCTCCAGGAGTTAACTAATAACTAGCATCTTTGGCATATTTTAGTTTGAGGAAATTTGAAAATGTTGATTTCTAAATATTGGTCTTCACATTTCAAACACTTAAAAAATTGTCATTTTTAGAGGTATGTAAGTCAGTGCCTTTATTTAGAAGGCAATCAGTAATTTTGTGTCAAGTGACATGCTCTTGAGATTTTGCTTTGTTTCTCTCTAGTGGATGATACTGTGGTTGCAATTCCCTATGGAAGCAGACATATTCGCCTTGTCTTAAAAGGTCCTGATCACTTGTGTAAGTAACTCTGTTGTTTTTTTGGGAGGGATTGGGAATTGTCATCATTATTATTTATTTTGTGTTCCCAGAAAAGATTAAAACACAATAATATAAATCTTTCTACTCTATCATAATATGATATTTTGAGTGCTTCTGTTTATCTTTTAGCTGCCTGATGAGATGGCAGAAACCTCTGTGGTAATTATCTCTAACCACAGTCATCCTGAGAAACACAAAATAGATGTTCCCAATGGGTTGTTCATGGGTTAAGCACATGTTCATGTTCTAGTGATTATTA
Organism: Saimiri boliviensis; assembly: GCF_048565385.1. Taxonomy (NCBI): domain Eukaryota; kingdom Metazoa; phylum Chordata; class Mammalia; order Primates; family Cebidae; genus Saimiri; species Saimiri boliviensis. Next base: position 171,780,601 of record NC_133450.1, read on the forward strand.
GATCTCGTTCTCTCTCTTCTTCCTTTCCAATCTCAGTTTTTTTTTTTTTTGCCTTCCCTCTTCTTTTTTCTTTCTAACCCTCCCTCTCTCTTCTTCATTCTTTCTCTTTTTTTTTTTAACCTACTCTCATGTTTCATTACTTCATCAATCCAGAGGAACATAGAAACACTGAACAACCGTAACACTGTAGCATTTAAAGAAAACCATCATGGTAAAATTAAGCATCCCATGCATTCAAGAAAATCCAGGGCCCTCATATCTTAAAGATAGCCACTGGGATTCAGGACTGAGTGGTTATCACAACCCCAAAGAACTAATGGCAGCAGGGCACCTCCAGGGTTTATGCAATAATTGATCTTCAGTCATACCAAGACAGCAGTACAGAGCCACCTCTTTCTTATTATTTAGTGTTGTTTAGATATAGACCCATAAATTACAAGAAGAAAATTATAGGCTATAAACAAAGAAAAGGATGGGAGATGGTATACTATCATTTTCTGCAAAATTCAGTTTCACTGAAAGGCTTCACTTCAGTTGGTTCCTTGAACATTTCTGTTCTCCTCTACTGTGATTGTTCTGGGTTTCCACAAAGCCATCTATCATTTGTCCTTTCTCCCCTCCCACACAAATGCTTGTGAAACCAAATTTAGATAGCAAGCATTATTTTTTACCAATGAGATTATGAATGAAATCATGCTAAAAAGGCAAACACGAGGAAGACAAATTGAAGCTCATAAAAGTCAATAGAGCCTACTTCAGTGTTTCTAAAAATAAAAATAAACACATTTCATGGAAGAGGTGGGATTTGAAAGGTCATGTGAAGTAAAGGAATAAGTAAGGTACAGTTCAGGCAAAACCAAAAAATGCTGGTAAGTCACCTTCTATGGATTCAAGTTTTTTTCTAATCCTGAATGGCCCTGTAAAATATAGTATTCACATGTCAAAAGATAACAGATGAATGTGTATTATTACTATTCAAATGATTCATTGTTCCCCATCTGAGAATTGGAGAGGGCTCACTTCTGATATAACAACCCCACTCAATACCAGTACTTTTGTGAGCAGTGATGGATACTGAAATAAAATATTCAGGCCAAGATTATCACCAGTGGGGGACCGACTCTTGATTGCAGAAGAAAGAACCCATAAGAATAGATTTAAGAGAGAAATTTATTTTTATAAATGTGTTAGTCTCCAAGATTTTCTAATTATGTGATCACAAAGAAGCTGAAGAATTGGCCTTGTTTGATTTAATTATCCTAAGGATTTGATGAAAACCAAACTGGAATCTGCTTTTCTCTCCCAACAAACATACTGCTGGTAGCATATGTACAGCTAAATCATGTTTTCTTGTGTGTTCTTTTTTATGTATTTGATATACAATTCAGCAAAATGAATGTGGGAGTAAAGGATACCCTGTTTCTCTTGTAGTCCTTTTGCCCTTCACTCCCAGAAGCTGGTAAAGTATGAAACCAACCTTAAATATTTTGGACCAAACCAGAATAAGATGAGACGATCTAGTCTACACACATGGCTCATCTTTAATTAGGACAGCTGCAAGTCTCGATGCTCAGATCAGGCCTACAACTGCAGGATTTTTCTAAAACTAAGTTAATTCATGTTCTAGAAAGGTTTCTACAACTGCCGGTGAGGCAGTTTGCGGAATGAAGGCTGGAGGAAGGAGACTCTGGGCAGTTGCTTTCCCCTGATGATAACAAGTGTGATTTCCTCACTCCAGTATTCCCTTGATGTGTCCTATATTCTTTAGTGGGATCTCCTCTGCACTGAGGCAGGGGAGGGAAGCCTGGCCTACTCTAGAAAAAGTGTTCGACAGACTTCATCTGAGAGTCACTGGGCATTTAATTGAACACCAAGATTTTCCAGCTCTTGGTATTCCTTGCAGTAGACAGCACAAGTAGACCACCTCTACAGTAATGTAATACAGATATCTTTAGTACTCGAGTACCTTCAGGGACCTTAAAACTGTTTTAACCCAGAACCCCACCCAAGCACTACATTTTTCTGCTGAAGTATCTCTGCTGAAACCAAACGTTCTTGTCAAGCTTTAGAAACCATTAGCCTTAGTCCACCTATCTTTCTTCAGGCACACAACAGACAGTTGTTCTAAATCACCCCTCAGTCACATGAGAACTTAGTCTTCTCTGAATCACACGTCATGATTACCATCATCTCCGGCATGCTCTGATTTTCTACCACAAAACATGCTTCACAGGCTTTGTCATTGGCCAAATCTGGATATGAATGCTCCAGAAATAAAGGGTTCTTTTTTTTCTATCTTAAGCACTTATGAAATACTCTGTATGTACATAAAGCTGAATTGTGTCAAAATGGATTTTAAAAAGAGAGGATACTGAAAATGATGGCTCCTGTTCTTAAGTCACTATTGTTTCTTCATTTTGCACAATAGCATCAGTGCAGCAAGTAACCAGAACGTATAAGTAAACACAGGTTAATGCACGAATATAAATTCATATAGCTACTGAAGTAACTCAGCGATGCACCTGGATCTTCTAGAGCAAAAAGAAAACTGGAGGGTATCCTAGGCTGAGGGCCTTCAAGACTGAAGTCAAAAAGATACGTATGAGAATTGGTTTAGTCAAAGGAATAGGGTTGCAGTAAAGTGGGATACCCAAATAAGGTCATCTGACGAGTCAAAGATTTTTTTTTTTGACAGGAACCCATGAATGCTTGGCTAATGAGTTTTAAAATAATTTCATTTGCAGCATAAATTCCTATGTGACTCAGCAGTGCCTGTAAATTTAGTTGATATCACAATTTCAATTTTGTCAGCTATATAAAGAAGGATGTCTCCCTTACCTACCTCTAAAGTTTGTTGCATGAAACGTGCTTGCCTGTGGTTGCCCTTGGAACATCTTTCTCTCATCTTCATGTGTTTGATTATGCAGATCTGGAAACCAAAAGCCTCCAGGGGGCTAAAGGTGAAAACAGTCTCAGCTCCACAGGAACTTTTCTTGTTGACAATTCTAGTGTGGACTTCCAGAAATTTCCAGACAAAGAAATACTGAGAATGGCTGGACCGCTTACAGCAGATTTCATTATCAAGGTGAGCCCAATTTAGACACCTCCTTTGCAAACCACATCCAAACTGATGTTACTTATAATTTCCTGAGCAGAGAGAGACTTTAGGTTCTGACATATGTTTGGAAAGCCTGTGTGTTACCCAGGAAATGTTTAATCGGAGGGTGTTGAGCTAGCTGCATCCTGGACTTTATGAGAACATATGATATTTTAAGGTCATAGGAAATCTTTACTATATGATTAATAAAATATTATGTAATAATAAAATAACCCCACCTAAGAGGCCAATGTGTCATAAGTTGGTGGCTACAGATTATTTTTAAAATAGTTAAGATACAGTTGTCGGCTTATATAGGCTATCCTCAGTAAAAGAGAAATACAGACCGATGATCCATAGACTTGGTCAACTCATCATGCTTCCAATGGCAAGTTCTGTTTTCTTTTGTACTGGCAAGAAAACTACGTTGTTTCCTTCTATCAGGGCCTCCCTACTCTTCAAGGTAATATAAAACACATTGCTGGAAGCAACATGCACGTTCTGCTGGAAAAATGCACACACTAGAAGAACATTTGGGAATCACAATAAAATAAAACATATTTTTTCCTTCAGTAGGTCAGGAGGACCTGAAGGATTTCAGCTGTAAAGCTGTAAAACTTGTAATGTGTCCAGGACTCCATAAATTTTTCATCATGGGACCTGGAGCCAGAGGACATTTGATTTAAGCTAAAGCTTGATGACCCCATGGCAGCTGGAAGTAAGAATGCATCTAAGAAAATGCGATAGGCAGTAAGGTTGGAGGGAGAAAGATTCCAGAATACTGTCCTCCGTTTCCATCTGCATGGTAGTTCTTTTTTAATCCAGTCCAGACGCCAGCCACATGAACATGAGCAAGAAGCTACAAGCCATCAGAGGTAGCTCACGATAGAAATGATGCTGTAGGTAGTTAAATGATTTCCGTTAAGCGAGAAAATCTAGTAAAGAAGTGAAAGATGTCTTTATTCTTTGAAGCCCCTGGAGTATCATTAAATAGACCATGTATACTATAGTAATTTCCCTAGTGGCCTTGTCAGAGTTAATGCACATACTGAAATTATAGAACTGGATTCAAGCAGTATTGCATTGGAACGGCTCACGTCATTGTCAAATGTGTTACATCTATCCAGTTGCATTCTGCACCTCACCACTTGGATAACCCAGAGACACAACAAGCCCAACACACCTAAGTTTAACTTGTCTAGCCCCAGAAACCTACTTTATCATCTTTATTTTTTAAATCTTGCAAATACACTGTCTACCCAGACAAGTCAGAAACCTTTGATTCACCCTGTTTTTCCCTTCTATATGCCACCAGTCAGACTTCATCCAAACTGTCTCTCAAGATTGGTCTTTCTTCTCCATCCTTCTCCTTCTCCTACTGTGTTAGTGCAGGCCTGTATATTTTCTTACCTGAACTAGTACCATGGACTCTGGTTTCCCAGCCTCTGATTTCATTGCCTATGTTACCTTCAGAGTGCGTTTTGTAAATCCCCTTTTTCTAATCTTTCATAACCCCTCACCATCATTCATTGCTTGCAGGTTAGATCCATAGCACAGCATCTGTTATTCTCGCTAAGCTGGATTGTGCCCACCTTTCCAAGCTCACCTTTGACTTTTCCCCTTTTGTTTCAGACCTGAATGATGGGCAGGTCCCCCAGCACCTTATACTCTCGTAACCCATTGCCTTTGCATGATGCTGTGCCTTCTACCTGGAATGCTCTTATCTTGTCGTCTTCCAGTCTCTTCACTACCTCTTATTTTTTCTTCAAGATCTCCTTCTAGGAGTATTCTGTGACTCTACCCAAAATTTCTATCTATATCTCCCCACCTCTGTGTTCCTTGAGGGAAGGAACTGAATTGTATTTGTCTTCATATCTCCATAAGAAGAACCCAGTAAGCACTAACAAGTGCTGGATGAATAAAGAATGTTTGCCACACATCAATTGTTTAAGTAGAGCAGATGCTGACATCTCTATTACACCCACAAGGACACTTTGCTTCAGGAGAGCTGAGTGACTTTCCTGAGTTCACAATGATGGGAAGCCAGGACTAAAAATCACATCTCTTTACTTTTGGTCCAGAATACTTTTAATAGTCTGTGTTGTTTCTAAGAGTATATATCTTTACCTTCGATGCTTCATTAGAAAATACTGGGAATCAAATAAATGTAAAGTTATTCTAAGATAGATTATATAATTCTTAAAGTTAATTTGCTTAAACTTTAAAATGAGCCAGGTAATTTAATAATATTTAGAAAAAAATAAGAAAATTATCTTTTTTCCTGGTACTTCATAATGAAACAACTTTCTCTTCCCTAATTTTCCTCAGGGAAATAGCCAAAAATAAGATATTACTATCGATTAGTTATCATTTTTCATGATGTGTTACAGTTATACATATCACATGAATTAAACTTTCAGTAGCATTCAAAGTATAGTATCTTTTGCATTATGTATATAATACATTTATACAGTTGATTAATCAAATCCTCTTTATAGATATAAATGGCCATGTCCCCAAGTCTCAAACCAATCTCACCTTGATAAACATTATTATAAACACTGAAGTCCATCTTCACAATCAGCAAAATAGCATCATCCTTGAGATGAGGTCATTACTCTGGTGACCTGGTGGTATGAAGTCAGGTGATTCAGAAAGTGAAATAAACCAAACTACAGCAGAAAGCCATCAGTGTGGTGCTTACACAGAGGCCATGAGTGTCTGTGTCTTCACAGAGAGCTGTGCAACAGCTTTTCGGAGGTTTTTTTTTTAAAGGCATGGCAGGGTTTTATTTTTGAGATGTGGACATGTCTTTTCAAACAGTCTAATTGAAACAAGTTCTCTTTTATTTTTTATTAATTTTTAATTGACAAGCAAAAATGGTACATATTCATCATATCCAACATGTTTTCAAATATGCATACTTTGTGGAACAGCCGAACTGAGCTAATTAACTTATGTATTACTTCACATATTTATCAGTTTCTTATGTTGAAGACACTTAAAATCTATCTCTTGGCAATTTTCACAAATACAATACTTTGTTATTAACTGTAGCCACCATGTTGTAGGTAGATCTTTTGAAATTATTCCTCCTAACTGAAATTTTATATCCTTCGACCAATATTTCCCCCACAATTCACACCCACCCCAACCCCTCAGCAGCCAGCATTCTACTCTGTGTTTCTATTAGGTCAATTGTTTTAGATTGGACATGGAAGTATTATTAATATCACACAGTATTTGTCCTTCTGGGACTAGTTTATTTCATTTAACGTAATGTTCTCCAGATTCATCCACATTGTCAAATGACAGGTTTTTCTTCTTTTTTAAGGCTGAATAGTATTCCATTGTGCATATATACTACATTTTGTTTATCTATCTGTTGATGAACACCTAGGTTGATTTCACATCTTGGCTATTGTACGAGTGCTACATGGAACATGAGAGTGCAGATATCTCTTCAACATACTGATTTCATTTCCTTTGAATATATATCAAGGAGTGAGATTGCTGGATCATATGGTAGTTCTATTTATCAAAAATTTTAAAGAAATTTTTATACTGTTTTTTACAATGGCTGAATCCATTTACATTCCTACCCATAGTATCCAAGGGGTTCCTTTTCTCTACATCCTTGCCAACACTTCTTTAGTCTTTTTGATAACAGAAATTCTATCAGGTGTAAGGGGATATTATAGAATTTGTTACCTTTCCCTGATGATCAGTGATGTTGAGCATTTTAAAATATACCTGTTGGCCATTTGTTTGCCCTTTTTTGAGAAAAATCTATTCAGATCCTTTGTTCATCTTTCAATCAGATTTTTTTCTTGCTATTGAGTTGTTTGGGGTTCTTATATATTTTGGATATTAACCGCTTATCACGTGTGCAATTTGCAAATATTTTTTTCCATTCTCTAGATTGTCTCTTCACTTTGTTGATTGTTTCCTTTGCTGTACAGAAGCTTTTTAGTTTGATGTAATCCCATTTATCTATTTTTGCTTTTGCTGCCTGTGCTTTTGGGTCATACTCAAAGAAATGCCCAGACTAATTGAAGCTTGTAACCTATGCTTTCTTCTAGTAGTTTTATAGTTTCAGGTCTTACATTGAAGTCTTTAAACCATTTTAAGTTGATTTTTGTGTATAGTGTGAGCTACGGGTTTAATTTCATTCCTCCACATACGGAAAGTTTTTCAAACACTACTGTCCTTTCCTCAGCAACTTCTTAAAAAAATTAATTTACCTTAAATTTGTGGATTAATTTTTGGGCTTTCTTCTGTTTCATTTGGTCTATGTGTCTGTTTTTAGACTGGTACCATGTTGTTTTGATTCTTATTGTTTTCCGGTAGATTCTGAAATCAGGTCGTGTGATGCCTTTAGCTTTTTTCCTTTTGTTATAGATTGTGTTGGCTATTTGGGGTATTTTGTGATTTCATGTGAACTGTAGGGTTGTTTTTTCCATCTCTGTGAAAAATATCATTGGAATTTTTATGGCGATCCCATTAAATCTGTAGATAATGTTGGGTAGTATGGACATTTAATAATGTTAATTCTTCCAATTCACGAACACAGGATATCTTTCCATTAATTTTTGCTTTCTTCAATTTTTTCATCAATGTTCTTTAGTCTTCCGTGTCTTTCACTTTCTTGATTAAATTTACTCTTAAATATTGAAGTTGTTTTGGTAGTTATTATAAGTGGAATTGTTTCCTTAATTTCTTTTTTGAATGGTTTGTTATTAGTGTATAGAAATGCTATTGATGGTTGTATGTTGTTTTTTTTTATCCTGCAACTTATGAATTTATTAATAGTTCTGCCTTTTGGTGGATGCATTATATATTAATTTAAGCACTGAATTACTTTTTGAAAAAGATATGCAGCAATCAGAATGGCCACTTGTCAGTATCTCCATGAAATTTTATTGCCAAAATACTATTTTTGTTTCTTTAAAAAGGAAAATTCCCAGCTACTCAGGAGGCTGAGGCAGGAGAATTGCCTGAACCCAGGAGGCGGAGGTTGCGGTGAGCCGAGATCGTGCCATTGCACTCCAGCCTGGGCAACAAGAGCGAAACTCCGTCTCAAAAAAAAAAAAAAAAAAGGAAAATACTTTTTTGTGCAAAAGGAAGATTTTCTCATAGTGAGCAATTGTTATATATTGCCCTTGGTTCCAAAATAATGTTATGGAATATCCTTCTCTGGCCACCTTTAAAACTAGAGTGAATTCTCATCTTGCTTCCTAGAGGAGCATTTCTTTCAAAAAATTTAAACTTGTTCCATTGGCTGTACATACATTTTTGATAATGCCAGTTTGGTGCAGTAGAATAGATAACCTGCTGCTTACTGGATGTGTGACTTTAAGTACATTGCTTTGCCTCCTCATACTTGTTACTCCTTTATGAAATGGTAATAAAATACTCCCCACTTCTGAAGGAGCCCTTGTGAAGGATTAAATGAGATAGTGTGTATAAAAGTGGATAGATCTAGATCCAAATTACTTACTTTCCATTTTTTAAAACACTTTGCCTTTCAGTAAAACCAATCACTATGATCTATTTACACAATGGCAGGAAGCTGCTCTGCTGAAGTTGGTGAGAGGCTGATCCATTTACCAGTCATATACCCAGAAACAATTTGGCAGGGGTAATCATTAAGATAAATGGCTGTGAGAGCAGACTGGCAGTGACATCTGTCAGTACATTAATTATTAGAGGTGATCTGGCCATCAGCTGGATAGCTGGCTGGCTTAGTATCCCCACCCTCCCTTCCCATGCCATGTGCTTCTTTTCCAAAGCTGCAGACCCAATGAAAGAGAATGGCTTTCCCAGGCAGAAGAGTCCTTCTCAGTCATAGGTCCATTTTTCATTAGAACCTCCAACTTAGCTCTGCCTGTAACAGCAGCTAAGATATTTTGGTACATATTCTGGTTTTGCCCATTTGAAAAATATATACAGAAAACCAGATTAGACAGAGAAGAAGGTACCAAAATAGCAGAAACACATAGCAGAAGAGAAAGTAATAGCATACTCAGAGCTAAGAGCACTGACTCGTAAATCATGCACTGATAAAGAGAGAACACTTATTTCCTGCAGAGGACAGTTTTTAAAAGGTATTACATTTCTATAGTTGGGAAATTTGGTTAGAAAGGTTGGCATTATTCCAATTGTTACCAAAGTAGCATCTTTGAGAATTCTAACGGAATAGAAACATTGCGATTTCTAATCATAGTTAGAATATTAGGGAAAGGATGATGCCTTTGTATTTTTTTCTAGACAAACTTGAACATAACTTTGCATACAATTTAGGATCCAAAACTTGCTTTTATTATAAGAGGAAACAATATGAGGAGTCTGGAGAGAAATCCCATGTGCAAAATAATGGGAATTCACTTTATTAAGTAAGTTTATGGAATTCCCATGCGCATATATGTATATATATATATATATATATATATATATATATATCCTTCATTTAGCAGATGATTAAGTTTATAGAATTCCCATGCATATATATAAAAATATATTTATATATGCATATCCTTCATTTAGTAGATGATTGACACATAAGGCAGATTGACCATCCTGTATAGTATCTTCCCTCTCCTAGCTTGTAATGTCATTTGGAAGATAAAAGACTAGATAGATAATTTTGAAATAATGATGCACACCATTGAATACTAAAGAAAAAAGACACATAGTAAAAGCTGTAAATATGCACTGCAAGCTAATATGCTTAAGAAAGCCTTTGCAGTGGGTGGATCACTTGAGATCAGAAGTTCAAGACCAGCCTGGCCCACATGGTGAAACCCCATCTCTACTAATACAAAAATTGGCTGGTTTTTGTGGCAGATGCCTGTGATCCCAGCTACTCAGGAGGCTGAGGCAGGAGAATTGTTTGAACCTGGGAGATAGAGGTTGCAGAGATTGCACCATTGCACTCCAGCTTGGGCAACAAGAACAAAACTCCATCTCAAAAAAAAAGCATTTGTGATACTTGGGCAGCCTGTGAATATTGGGTAGGAATGAAATACAGTCAGTCCTCCACATACAATAACCAACAACAAATTTTCGACTTTCTTCTGGTGCACCAGCAATATGCATTCAGTAGAAACTGTATTTCAAGTACCTGTACAACCATGCATGCTGTTTTTCACTTTTAGCACAGTACTTAATAAATTTTATGAAATATTCAACATTCTATTATAAAACCTGCTTCATGTTAGATGATTTTGCCCAGCTGTAGCCCAGCATAGGTATTCTAAGCACATTTAAGGTAGATATGGAGAAGCTGGGTTGTTTGGTAGGTGAGATGTATTAAATGCATTTTCAACTTACATTTTCAACTTAAAATGGGTTTATTGGGATATAACCCCACTGTAAGTTGAGGAGCATCTGTAATCAATTCCTTTATCCACTGGAGGCTGAGCTTTGGTAAACGTTTGATCCCAGGTTGGTTTCACCCTGACACCCAGCCTGTTTCTAGACAGCCTCCCCGTTTCAGCTAACCCATGCTCATAAAAGGGAAAACCATTGTCCTAAGCCATGTGTTCTTGAGATGAAAAGTTTAAGTCAACCATAGGAAAGAAAATAAGTGAAAAGTAAGTGGTGGATTTTCCTACCCAACTTTTACAGGGAGTGACTCCGCCAATAAATATGCCTCTTTTGCTGACTGATGCCAAGAGTTTAGAATGAGCTAATTAGAATATGCTGCATTTCTCATTAGATTTCATATATTGTTTTGCCAATCCACAGCAAGGTTTAGGATGCAGAGACAGAGAACTGGTTCTTCATCTTTCCTTCACTCCTGAGAGCTGCAGATTCCTGCCCAATCCTGCCTCACTCCCTACCACCACAAAACCAAGCTCAGCTCTGGTCACTGGTTTCCTATCCTCCCCCTTCCCCATCTGACCACTGGGACGGTCCCCAAGTAGGCCATAGTCTGCTTTGCCACTTAGCGTCTCCTTCTTGACAAATCTTTGCCACCATCTTTGTTCCTTAGACAACATTATACCTGTTGTTTCCAGAGAAGCATCTCTGATCTGCTGCCCTACTCAAGCGCTGTGGGCAGCATTAATCATAACCCTGAGCTAGGTAGGCTGAGCACAGTGGCTCATGCCTAGAATCCCAGAACTCCAGGGAGCTGAGGCAGGAGGATTGCTTGAGACCAGGAGTTTGAGACTAGCCTGGGCAATTTAATGAGACCTCATCTCTATTAAAAAGAAAAAAAAAAAAAAAAAAAAAACTCTGAGCTAGGAGCCAATGGGCTGAACTGCACTATTTTCTCATATGGAGGTCTGGAGTTCTAGAAAGACTAGAAAACTATAAAAAGTATAAAGGTAAAGTTGGGTACTAACATTTTTTAAAATTATTTTTAATCTGCTAATGCCTAATCTTAGCATTTCCAGCTCTTAAAATTATCAGGCTTGTTATCTGTAATAGTACTATTATTATGTTTTTTGTTTACATAAATAGAAACATATGTTTTTATTTACATAATCAAAAAAATATATCACAGAAATTAAAAGAAAGCTAAAGAGATATAGAAAGGGGGATTCTAACTAAATATAGATCCTAGGGATTGGGATTCCTACACATATTTGAAAACAAGAGTGTTGAAATAAAGTTGTGTATAATTTGTACATATATAAAGGCACTTAAAAAATTGAAAAAAATTATCAGATATTTCAAACAATGAGATGACTGCCTCTGTTGCATAGTAAGTAGCATTTTGGCAAGCTCCCTTCCCTATACTATCCTGTCTAAAAAGACAGCCTTCTAAGGAGGGTAGAAGGTACTCTTGGGGCTAGGCGTGGTGGCTTATGCCTATAATCCCAACACTTTGGGAGGCTGAGGTGGGTAGATCACCTGAGGTCAGGAGTTTGAGAACTACCTGGCCAACATGGAAAAAACCTGTCTCTACTAAAAATATAAAAAATTAGCCAGGCATGGTGGTGGGCACCTGTAATCCCAGATACTCAGGAGGTTGATGCAAGAGAATCACTTGAGGAGGCTGGGTGCAGTGGCTCATGCCTGTAATCCCAGCACTTCGGGAGGCCAAGGCGGGAGGATCATGAGGTCAAGAGATCAAGACCATCCTGGCCAACATGGTGAAACCCTATCTCTACTAAAAATACAAAAATTAGCTGAGTGTGGTGGTGTGCCTGTAGTCCTAGCTACTCGGGAGCTGAGACAGGAGAATCACTTGAACCCGAGTGGCAGAGGTTGCAGTGAGCCGAGATCACACCACTGCACTCCAGCCTGGATGACATTCCATCTCAAAAAAAAAAAAAAGTGCTCTTGGATAAACATTGTTTTGGAATAATAGTTTCTTTTTATGAATTTCACCCTTTGATGATAAAACCAAGTGATCAGCAACATCTCCAAGGAAACCGCTGGCAGATATATTTTAAAAGGTAATGACTCATCTAAGAATTTATCACAAATAATAGTTTGAAATTCCAAAAGTACCTATAAGGTATCTAATTCAATTGTTTGCTCATTCATGCATTCATTTATTCAGCCATTGTTTGGATACCTACTATGTGCCAGACATCGTAGATGATGCTGAAGAGTGATGAGCAAGATAAATGTACCTGCCTCCATGGAGTTTACAGAACATGAGAGAAAGATGATAAGATAACAATTATTTTTAAATTAGGTATTTATATATCTATAACTGCTATAAGGAAGATTTTATTATTGTATATCTTTGCAAGCCCGTAACAAAAGCATTTTAAAGTAGTCTTAACAGCAGTTCCTGCATTGACAGTATCACTGCCAACTACCGGAACAGCCCAAAACTGAGTCTAATAGACTGACACGTTTAATAAACAGATTGATCAGTTTTGCATGTTATTGTCTCCCTGGCAGACATACTGATATATGTTCACAATTTCCGAGCTTTCCAAAGTCATGACATCCCTGTCGCCCTGAGAGCAGTGTGAACAAGTCCTATGTCACTGTGGATGTCAGCTCAGAGGTGCACAGTAGTGGCTCACCTGTGGCTTCCTTTTACCTGCCTGTCCACATCATAGCAGCAACTGAACAGCTAAGGCAGGTTGGGGGGACCCGTGACTGCCGGCCTGCTTGCTGGCCCATCTGAAACAACAGTTTCTACATCAGTAAGAGAAAGAAACTTAAGGAAAATCCCAAAGCTCACAGCGTTTTCCCAATGAAAAAGGAAAAGGCGTTTTCACAGTGCTTTATCTAGAAAAGCCTTTGTGTGCCTAATGATGTCTTCGTGTGTTTATCATTTCTCCTTGATTCCTTTATTTTACGTGGACTTAAAGCTCAACCATAACCCCACACACACATTTTCACGGCCCTCCAGCTCTATCATGACAGTGCAGTCTATTGCTATGGAAAAGTTTTTGTCTTTTACTGTTAGTGAGTGAAATCATTATGTTGAAACACTGTGATTATAGGAAGAAGAACTTGGTTCAAACACTCTCTTTTATTAACATAAGGAGGTCAAAATTACATATACCAGATGTGTTTAGCTCCCTACACCAAATGTGTCAGACTGGAGCTTTCTAGAACAGGGTTTCTCGAATTTTATCCTCTTCACTTTGGCTGTAAGAAGCTACAATTGTTTCCCTTACTTCCCAGGATTCAGGTTAGCATTCCAAAAAGAACACATGCAAAAACAAACCAACAAAAACAGCAAAACAAACAAACAAAAACCCTCATCTCTTTGAGTCTAAACAAATGCTCTGGTCTTTTATTTTGTCATGAATCTTGTGTTTAAATGAGAGTTCTTTTCTGAAAGCTTTCCAGTGTGATAACCACACATCCCAAGAGAGCTAGAGGCTTTTGCGAGCTGAAAAAAAAAAAAAAAATTATAACTTTCCAAGGAATTTGATTAATACTACATCTCTAAGCAAGCAATTAGCTACCCTTGTATCTGACACATAGAAATGAGAAATAGAAATCTATAAGCAGTGCCCTTTTTTTATTAAAGACACTATTACTTCAGCTGTTTTTTGTTTTAAAGTAGGGAATGGTATCACTGTTTATTCTAATTAGAAAATAAGTGAAACATCCACAGGATTCAAAATCCCAGGGTAATATGAGACATTCTGTAGGTTTGGTCTCTGCCTTCTTTCCACCTCTCTCAGACTTTGTGAGAAACATTTCCATATTCCCATCTAAACTCCAAAAACTGATGTAGAGTTTAGCATCCATCAGTTTTTCTTGGTCCTATTTCTTCAATATTCTTATTTCCCCCCCTGCATCCTAGATGTTTAATCCATTTGTTAAATTAAGTAGCACAGAAATAGGACTATCTTTATAATAATCTGAAGACCAAATCCATCAATTTATCCTGGATTACGAGCAATTAAGAAAATGTAGGACTTAAAAACACTTAACTAAGACTTAGGGCGGGTGGTTCAGTTGGACTCTGATACTTAGTAATTGTTGTAATGCAGAGTAAGAAGTAATCCTCTCAATTGTCCTTGGAACCTCCTTAAAATAAATAGTACAAACCTTGCCCAACAGTCTAAATGTTGTATCATTCTGTCTTCATGACATTGTTGACATAAGGCACTTTTTAACTTCTCTTCATTTTGAGGATGTTTTCTCAACCTCGTACTCTTAAGAACCATTAAGGAGTTGTTGTTTCACATGTCCCCTGCTAAAATAAATAAATAAATAAAAGTTGCACTTTCTGTTAAGCACCAGTTTTTTTTGTTTTTTGTCGTTGTTGTTTTATTGTACTTTAGGTTCTGGGGTACATGTGCAGATGATGTAGGATTGTTGCATAGGTGCATACATGGCAAGGTAGTTTGCTGCCTCCATCCCCCTGTAAGCTATATCTGGCATTTCTCCCCATGTTATATCTCCCCAACCTCCCCACCCTCCTGCTGTCCCTCCCCTAGCCCCACCCTCCTACAGGCCCTGGTGTGTGATGCTCCACTCCCTGTGTCCATGTGTTCTCATTGTTCAACACCCACCTATGAGTGAGAACATCCAGTGTTTGATTTTCTGTTCTTGTGTCAGTTTGCTGAGGATGATGGTTTCCAGATTCATCCAAGTCCCTACAAAGGACACGAACTCATCATTTTTTATGGCTGCATAGTATTCCATGGTGTATATGTGCCACATTTTCCTTGTCCAGTCTATCATCAATGGGCATTTGGGTTGATTCCAGGTCTTCGTTATTGTAAACAGAAGCACCAGTTTTATTTAAAAGTAAATAAATTGTTTTTAAGTAATTGTATGACATAAATTGGTGGTTTTCATTTTGATTCTTAAACTATCAACATTTGGATTACCTAGATCTCTGGGCATGGGCCCAGGAATTTGCATTTTAGCAAGTGTCTAGTTGGTAACTTTGCACACTCAAATATGTGAATCACTAAATTGACCAGAAGCCCAATATATGTCTCTGAACGGGAAGTGCTATTTAATTCTTCAACTCTTCTTTTTTCTTAGCCAAAACCAGGCTCTTTTATTTTCCGCAGTGTATAATTTTCTTAGAACGAATTGTCTATTTCTGAATCTACATTTAAAAATCCACATAATTTTATCTATTATACCAAAGAGGTTGGAAATAAAGGAGGGGAAGGGAATATCATCAGAAGATGATAGTGAAATCGCACACTGAGATATTGCTATCCCTGTTCTGTGGCAACAGAACTGAGAAGAAAGTGAGAGCGAAGGCCACGCAAGGACGGTTTAGCAGTCAAATGGTAGGATGCATGAGACTGCCGTTGCCACTTCTCCCCCGAAGCAGTCCCTCACACAGCCTACGGCCGTCCGCAATACCACGTGCTCTTGTTCAAAGCTGCGAGGGACCAGCAGGCACCCCACTGCCGCATTACTTCTTGTCCTTTTCCATTGACTCCCACAGATTCGTAACTCGGGCTCCGCCGACAGTGCAGTCCAGTTCATCTTCTATCAACCCATCATCCACCGATGGAGGGAGACGGATTTCTTTCCTTGCTCAGCAACCTGTGGAGGAGGTAATGGAGTTCACTTAGTCTAGAAACTGTTGGCTTGTGTGAGGAATTTCTTGGGTATTATAAGAGTAGAGTAACTTCAGCGTGGAAGAAATTTTGTGTTGTGGTGGGCAGGATGCTTTCTTCCGCACAGAGCGGAATCTCACAGCCCTCCTGTAAGGCAGGTGCCTCTCCCAAGATGCTGAAGACATTTTTGTCTGTAGAATCCCATTAGAGGAAACAGTCTTTACTTCTTTCCTTGATTTTGTAGAAGGCCAGAAATAGAAACATCCTAATTTGGCAACAGTTTGTTCCTGGAGCAGGCAGGTCCGTTCACTTACATAAACTACTCCTCTGGTTGAGGTAAAATCACCTATTCAGCAATCAATTAAAGAGTGTTTATCAGGCTTACTTAATTAGAGAAAATAGTTTGTTACCAGGGGAAAAAAAAATCTCTGCATTGTAGACTTAGGCTTAATTATTTTTCAACTCCATCCCATCATCCATGCATTAAAGGAAATGCCATTTGCTTTATTTATTCATTAAAATGAATCTCTCCTGAAAAGTCATGAAATCAACTCACTGTCTCTGCTCCATCATATTTGTAACATGAACAGCATTTTGCGTTATAAGAAAAGTTTTTTTCCCCATTTTCTGCTCATCATAGAGTTTGCATCATGATTGCACTAAATGATTGCCCAATAATTTATTTAGATATTCCCCTGCAGTAGATCATTTCGTTTATTTAACTTATATACTTGCATAATGCAATGAATAACTTAATACCTAAGTATTTTTCTCCTTTCAAATGATTTTCTTGGTATAAATACTCAGGAGTGAGATTGTTAGATCACGGAATTTCAGAATTTTTGTGGCTATTGGCACACATTACCAAATTCTTTCCAGAAGGATAACAACCAGTGTGTGAATATTTTAGATTCATTGCCAACTGACTCAGTATTTGTGGATTATCATTTTTCTAAGTTTTTCTAATGGATATAAAATTGCATGTCTATTCTTTTGAAAATTAGCACATTAAGTAAATTCCAGCTCTAGCTTTATGGAAGCCAGTTAATTGGCTGACTTTAAATAGCTAATCCACATAAGCATCACTAGATTAACTTGACAAGATATAAGAAGATGGTACCTGAAAATGGAGGCAAATGATTACCCATAAATTTTTGGAGAACACTGTATGATGTAATTCATCTTTACCTATGTTTTCTTTCCACCTACACAATGTAAACAAACCACTGAATAATGTGGTTCTATAGAGCAAGGTTGGATTTTAGCATAAAAGAAGTCAGTAGAAGTGCCATGAAGTACTTTTACTCAGTTGATAAAAAACTGTCGCTTCAACATTTCAAGCATTTCAATAGAATGAGTGTTTCTAGTTGTTCTGTCTGTCATGAATAGAAAATTGTTTAGCTGGCTCATACCAGTAATCTCAGCACTTTGGGAGGCCAAGGCAGAAGAATGGCTTGAGGCCAGGAGTTTGAGACTAGCCTGGCCAACATGGCAAAACACCGTCTCTACTAAAAATACAAAAATTAGCAGAGTATGGTGTAGGGTGGCGCAAGCCTGTAATCCCAGCTACTCAGGAGGCTGAGGCTTGAGAATCACCTGAAACCAGGAGGCGGAAGTTGCAGTGAGCTGAAATCGCACCACTGCACTCCAGCTTGGGTGACAGAGCAAGACTCTGTCTCAGGAAAAAAAGAAAAGAAAAGAAAGAAAGAAAGAAAGAAAATTGGTTTGTTTAAAAATGAGCTTTCAATTGCTTTGATGTTCCATAGGAATATATTATTTTGACATATTTACTAATGACTAGCATGGGAAATCGTTTCAAGGAAAGAACACAAGGGATTTTTTTTTCTTTTTAAAAAATGAAAACCATGTTTTGTGAGAAACAGCAATTCAATTATATGCACACATAGAGCTGCTATTAGAGTATAATGTCAGCAACCTTGATAACAGCTTATTATGTAATAAAGACATGGATGTAGATTCGCATGTATCTTACTTCTTTGGGCCTCATTTTCTTCACATCAAAATGAAGAAGTAGACCTGTCAATGGTTTTCAGATGTTTCTGTGTTTCAAATCCTACAAAGCCAGGATAAAAGGAAGACTGCTCTGAGTGAAGGGGTGTGGAGATCAGCCTTCCTTCTACTCTATTTTGAAATTTACTGAAGTTTCCGGTTTGAACATTACTGAAGAAATAGACTCTTAAGTTCTGTTCTCTGTTTCTGGTTCCAGATTCAACTGGCTGAACATTTTGCTAAGCAAAAATTGCTACTCCAAATAACTGTAACACCTTAGAAAACATGATTATCTGATGATTTGGGTTATTTGCTTCCTTTTTGCTCTAACCTTTCATTTTATACACGCTGTAACAGCTTCGAAGCAACAGACTTAGCTGACAAATTTTGATTTTGAAACATAATAATCTCACATTAATAATTTACCTCTGTTGTTCCGGTATTTTACTATGTGATAAATTCTGTCCCTGTGTAGAAATTATTATCTGAAAAATTATAAAATGATTAGCCTGTTATAAAATTAGATGCTTTTAGAGTACAATGTAATTGAAAAGTGAAAATACATTGACTTATTTAAAATGTCATTTTGCTACTTGATTTTTTTATAAAACAAATATTAGGTGGAAAAAGTGTTCTTATCCATTGCTTTCATTATGTTTCATGCTTTTCATCTCTATAGTCAAATTTTAAAAGGCCCTTCTTTTAGGGTCTTTAATGAACAATTAATTTTTGTGGGTGGTCTGAGAACACAGCCTTAAGCCAGGCAATCTGGCTCATAAACCTCCTTCTGATTTCCTAAAATCTTTTGCAAGCCCCTTAATGACTTAAATCCTGCTTCCTAATATATATTTAGCAAAAACCGCACTCAACCCACCTGCTAGGGATAATGTATTTGGCAGATTGATTAGGGTAAGAATGATACAAACAGCCTAATTTTTTAAAAGTCTCTATGTACATTTATTTTTCACTCCGAGAATCTAAATCTTGATTACCACCCTATCAGAAATCCAGAGGATAATAAAAAGGCAGGTAGGAAAGATAAAACATATGAAGAGAGTGAACTATTACTCAACAATACTTTTTTTTAAGCGAGCTTCTTTAAACAGTGACAATTTATGGGTAGAGGCTAAGAAATTTTGGCTAGAGACTTTTAAAAGAAAATGACAGAAAATTTTGAATATAACAAAAATGGAACAGTAATAGGGAGGTATTTTTATCAATTCTGCAGGGAAACAGGATTCATGATGTCTATTGTTGGAATCTCAATGGTCCATTTATTCAACTCAACCCACTCAGGTTGAATTCGGGCAAAAATAATGTTCCCAGGCATTATTTATTATCAGTGGGACCTTATCCTGTGCTGGCCCCCATGTGCAAAGGCAGCAATGTGGGATTTATTTTATTTATTTGTTTGGGAGTTTATTCTCCCTCGTGCCCCAGGTAGTAAGGAGACAATTGAGCATTCTTGTATAAGATGGTGGGTAAATACTGATGGTCTTTTTTTGATAGAGAATTCTGCATTGTATGTTTGGATTATACAAAAGTAACAAAAACAACAGTTCTTACCACAGAGTCTTATTATCTGGCTGAGCTTTTATACAGTTCAAGCCTTATTATTATTTAATTAATATGTTTGGATTATACAAAAGTAACAAAAAGAACAGGTCTTACCACAGTGTCTTATTATCTGGCTGAGCTTTTATACAGTTCAAGCCTTATTATTATTTAATTATTAAGATTTGAGAGGATTACTTGAGAAAAGCACAGTACTTGAGGTCTGCAAAAATTAATGAGCCTTCCAATTATGTGTCTTTTTTCCTGGAAATGACTAAGGCATTGGGGAATAATTTCCATTGATGTGAGGCGGCCAAAATGCATAAAGAAATATATTGCATTGGCATGTAGGTTTAAACTTGCCTGGATGGTTTGATTCTACAGGTTACCAGCTGACATCGGCTGAGTGCTACGATCTGAGGAGCAGCCGCGTGGTTGCTGACCAATACTGTCACTATTATCCAGAGAACATCAAACCCAAACCCAAGCTTCAGGAGTGCAACTTGGATCCTTGTCCAGCCAGGTCAGTCAAATTCACTAGTTCATTTGTCATAAACATAACTCAAGTTCCAAATAAGTCTCTTAAAATGAAATGTTTTAATTAAAAATAAAATGAAATTACACATAAATAAGTGTTACTTTCCAGTGTCCCTTTCTAATCATGTGTTATTAGTACCCATGCTCCTGCTCTTGCTGTTAAGCAAGGCCATCTCAGAGTCTACCAACTTTGCTTTTATAAAGCAGTAGGTGACGTGCTCTTCAGAGTCATTTTCTCTTCTGATTTCCTTTCATCCTGCTTCCTTGCTTCTTTCCTTAACAAGGTCCAGGCTAATGGACCACTCAATGTTCTTTTTGCTTGTTTGTTTTTGTTTTGTTTTATGTTTGAGATGGAGTCTCCCTCTCACCCAGGCTGGAGTACAGTGGTGTAGTCTTGGCTTACTGCAATCTCCACCTCCTGGCTGAAGTGATTCTCCTGCCTCAGCCCCCCGAGTAGCTGGGATTACAGGTGCCTGCCACCACGCCTGGCTAATTTTTTGTGTTTTTAGTAAAGATGGGTTTCACCACGTTAGTCAGGCTGGTCTCGAACTCCTGACCTCAGTCAATCCACCTTCCTTGGCCTCCCAAAGTGCTGTAATTACAGGCATGAGCCACCATGCCTGGCCAATGTTCTCAACCAATGTGATGGCACAACATTCTCAGGATTTTTTCCATTTTATCTCTGTTCCTGATCAGGGACATGAGCAGAGCAGACCATATTTCAGGGCTACAACTGATCCCTTCTAGCCTGTCCCCACTGATTACATAGAGTCAAAACCAACCTTAGAAGAGTTCTGCTGCCTTTGAACACACTCAGTCTTTGCTAAAGAGAAAATAGAACTTACTCCCAGTAATCAGATTCTCAAAAGTTCTTTTAAATTAGAAGCTTTAGATGGGCACTTGACACTTTCACACATGATTATTTGCTTTTTGGAAACTACAATTAACCCTCAGATTATTTGCAGGGTCAAAGAATCTGCCTGATGAATGAAATATCTCAGGTGATGAGTAATCGTGGAAGTGCAGGTCAAGCATCTTTTCATGGCTGTAACATTTGCCTCTGGAATCACAGCACTTGCTGGTGATTCTCTTTAGTATAAAGTAACTTACTCATCCTCAACTTAGAAAACGTTAAGAAAAGCCTCCCCCTACAAAAGCAGTCATGAATACTAAATGATAAAGATTCATTTTCAAACTCCTTGGATTTTTGAGAAACACCTCAATGTTTTTTTTTTAAATCATAGTATACTAATTATGTATGCATAAAAAGAAAGCTTCAACTCATTAAAATATGACTTGGGCAATGTTGATGTCAGTCATTCTATTTTAAGGTTATAAGCAATGCAATTTTAGTTTTTGTTTTCTGCCATTAATTCCTTAAGGTGTATGTTTCTGTACTCTTCTATATTTATATTTATGAATGCTAAGTTCTACATGTAATATGAAATTGCTGTTATTAATTAATTCATAGGAACCATATAACCTACCTCATAAAAGTGAACTCAGAATAACAGGTTTTCATTAAAGGAACAAAAAGAATAGATATTTTGTAACCGTAAAATTTAGGCAAAGTTTAATTTAGCATCATATTACACCAGAAAATTATATACTAAAAATTGGATACAATATAAAAACTGAATAAGGTGTTGAAATTGTGGTTGGATTTCTTTATTTTGGAAATCTTAACGGTTTGAAGTTTTTTAGCCAAGACAGTTATAACCCATGCAATTTGATTTCATTTTAAAATTATTCTACTTATACTTTTTTATGCATACCTGTAATAAGAAGACCAATGTGCAAAAGGCATAGTTATCCTAATTCAGAGAGGTCAAGTCAGCCCTAGAGAGACCTTGAAAGTCTTTTACACATTTCCATGAAAATTTGTACATGTATTTCTAGGAGAAATTAGAGCTTCAGTTCCCACAACTTTATAAAGCTTTTTCCCACTAAGAAAAAATCATCAATTAAAAGATGGTCATGGAAGGGAGTTGTGTGAAACAAAAGCATTTTGTTAACAATTTGAAGGAAGTGTTTATAATTAGAAAACTTTACTCATTCTTTCTGGCCTCTCACTTTTACCTCTGACTTGTCTGTTGGAGAAACATTTTTGGCCTATTTCTTATTACCCCAAGCAAAAGGCCATTCTACAGTAAAAGAAGTCTGCCTGTGCAGTTTATGCCTTTTCTATGTCCTGTGTTATTTTAAAACATTTAATACAGCACATGGATAAATGTTGGGACAGGTGAAAAAGAAACACATGAAGAAAGATAAGTGAGAAAAGGAAAAAGAAAAAATAAGAGGCAAATGTCAGGAAGCTGATTTTTTATTGAAGAAGTAATTAGACAAAACTGAGCAGTAGGAAAGCTCTAAGGGATAGCTGCTTCAGGAAATGAAAGTATGCTACTCTGAGGTTAAGATACTTCAGGAATTACCATGAAATTCACTGAACTCTTTTGCATACCTAAGATTAAGGCAACTCTTCTGAATTCTAAGAGAAAATGAGAAGTCATCATCTAAGAAAAGTAGATAGAAGAGACTCCATAAAATAGATTTCCTCTTCCATCAGACATCACAAAATCAAACTCTGAGGGAGCTGTTTTCTTACCCAGATTTCATGATCTAATGGTAAAATCAAGAGTGAAGAATGACATTCAACCAACACTTTTGCATCTAAATTTAGAAATTCCCAAAAGGTAAAACCAACATTCTTGGTATAAAGTCACATATTTTTAGTTTCAAAAGAGATTTATTATATCTAGCCCCTGAGATATTTATTCATTTTTCCTGAATCACATTAGGATTTTTACCTATTATGGCATTTATAAGTAAAGTCCCTTGTAAGAAGAGGGAAGGAAAAAAATAAAAAATAAAAAGTAATTTTTTTTAAAGCAAAGTCCCAGTTAGATAGCCCACTTTATTCCCTATCAAAGCTTGTAAGTGCCATTGACAGCATCAAACAATGAAGTCTATTACCTTATATTTATTAATTCACCCTCTGGGTTTCTGTTTTCCCACCCATGAAATTGGAAGAAAGGGTCATTTGTTGTTAAATTGGTGGTTTTCAAACTGTGCCCACAGAACCTGTTGTTCCACAGTTGTTTAAATTTTGTTTTATATATTTTAAAGTATTTTTAAAAATAGTTCACAAAAAATATATTCAAACATGTTAAACAACTAATTTTAACTAATTCACACTAAGTTAAATTATAAAACTTGTAACAATTGCATAAGTGTTGTACAACCAAAGTAAATGCTTTTGCCTTCATCATTAAATTCCTTGGTTATATCTAGTTGAAAAAATAAGTATCCTAAGATTGCAAGGTAAGCTGTAAAAACACTTTTCATTACCAAACACACTCTGTGATAATAAGAGTTTTCTCATTACTACATATGTAATACGAAAACAAAGAAGAAATAAACTAGATTACGGCCACCAGTAGCCATAATCCCTGATAACCACTCATTGTGTTTACCAAACGATCTTCCTTATTCTCTACATTTGAACTAATCAACTAGAATCATAAATATCATCAGCATTGGGTCTATATGTTTTGGTCTTTTACACAATGTAAAGCCTCCCAATGACTGGGATGTTTCTAAGTCACTGCATGTGATTGTGTCCATGGCCCCTTCCAACTTCCAACTCAATGACTGTAAATATCAGTCATTATTTTCGTCTTGGGAAGTTTATAACAGCTTCCTAAATACATGAACAACTTCTAGGAATTGTTTCAAATCGATAGGGAATAGGCAACCAGTGGCATGGAGGGGTCTCAAGAATATCTAACCCACACATCTGTCATTTTTCGGTTCTCATTTTCTTTTCCTTTTGTTCCCACCATCTTCTTTGCTTTCCCATCTCATTTTTGGTTCCTCTTTCTTATACTCACTGACAACATCCACTGGCTTCCATCATGGTCGATTAATTCATCTGGTAGTTCTTGAGGCTGAAGAGGTTGTTGACATCTTGCCTATACTCTTCAAAATAATTTTTATGTTTTCATGGCTTTTTTGCTGATCCTAAATGCTAACTTTAAAATGTTGATAAAAGACTATAATGAAAACAGTGAAACTCACTAATAATCCCCAGTACCCGCAGATAACCTCTGTTAATGCTTTTGCTGGATTTCTTTCCAGTCTTGTCTATAACTCATAACATAATTGAGATCATACTTTATACAGTAGATACTTGGAATTGAATAATTTGGCATTCTTGGTTTTCATTCTTTTGTAAGCAAGCCTGAATATCCATGACATGTAGTAATTCGACCATGCACTGAGGTGGGAATTTAAGTCCACTGGACTATAAGACCAACAATTGAGCCTTGCTGGCTGCCTAGCAGTTTCATCCCAAGAGGCCTTTGTTGCTCTTTGCCGGTGCCATTTGCACAGTCATTTTTCTGAAATATTAAAACACTTTGTTTCCTGGCCAAAAGTGGTCTCAAACAGGGAGCCAAAACTTAATCCTTATACGGGAAGTGAAGAGAAAGTAAAGTATAAAGCTTTCATGACTTTTAGCTAAAATTAATAAGGATTTTCATTAGTGACTTAGAGCTATGACGTCACTAAGCCCATCATATGCTCTGTACACAGTGTATTACATGTTCTACTGGTAGTCCCAACAGGCCTTCCCAGAGATCCAGAGACATACTCCTCCTGCATGTCAGGGATCAGCACGTTTGTTTTCTGCTTCGTACATTTAACGCTATGTTCTGTGTATTCTCCCATGTGACTAAGACATTTAGTCAGATGTAAAATTCTCTCTTATGCCTACCATGCTATAATTATAGCTTCTGTCTTACACCAGGGGAAATTTTTTTGGAATTTATGCAGTGATGTGTGGCATTTTTACCTCTTGGGTGAAAGGTCAGGTCCATCATGTGGCCAGAAAGCCTCAAAGTATAACTCTGTGGTTCAGCAATAACTAAAAAGCCATGGTATGAATTCAGATGATAAACACCTTGATGTTTTCAAAGCAGTTTTAGATGTAAAATATACAACATTTATCCTTACGTAGCTTAGTCTGTGAGATGGTAAGACAGTTAAGACTGTCTGGAGGAAATTGTGCAAGTTACTCTTTGTGAGACAATTGGAGAACCACCTTCGCAGATTTTTTTTTTTTTTTTTTTTGGCACAGACCTTTGGTTTGCCCTTCAAGGCAGTAATGAAGGGGGCTTAAATTGGCAAGAGGTGGACAAGTGAAAAAAGGTCTCATTCATCACACTATCATGGCCACAGTCAGCAAACAAATCTGTTTCTAGCTGAAACTGCATCCAGATTCCCCCTTCCCTCAAGGAATTCAGAGCAGCAGTCCTAAGCAAATGCCCAAACTTGTATACCCCAAGCAGCAATTATTGGCAAGTTCGAGTGGACTTTTTTTTTTTGTCCAGCTCCATTTAGTTTCACAGTAAATTGCATAAATTATATCTGGCCAGGAATCAAAAGAAAAAAGTCTCAGAATTAAATTTTAATGCAACTACAGAGAAATACTCTGCATCAGAACAAGCAGTATGTGTAGTAGGCATGTGAAAAACCTGATTCTCACACTAACTTGATGACCAACTAGTCAATGCCAGTATAACCTGATGTTTAGGAGTGGGAGCTTTGGCATAAAACGTCCTGGTTTGAGACCCTGGCTCTGTCGCTTACTAGTTGAGTAGCCTTTGGCAAATTCCTTATTCCCACTAAGCTTCAGATTTTTCATCCTGTGAAGTGAGGATAATAACAATACTTACCTCATAAAGTTGTCATGGGGAATACATGACATAATACATTTAAAGAGTTAGCACAGTGCCTGACTCATGATAAGCACTTAATAAATGTTAGCTGCAGCAGCTATAATGACTATGATCATGGTTTTGATGATGTTGCTGTTAGCTCAGGGAAACTCCTAAGCTCTGCAGAAGTCGGCTTTCTCACCTGTGAAAGGAAAAGAGAGAACTCCAGAATTTTATATGGGTCATAGCACGTGTCTGTAGTCCCAGCTACTCGGGAGGCAGAGGCAGGAAAATTGCTTGAACCCGGGAGGCAGAGGTTGCAGTGAGCCAAGATCGCGCCACTGCACTCCAGCCTGGCGCCTGGCGACTGGCAACAGAACGAGATTCTGTCTCAAAAAAAAAAAAAAAAAAAAAAAAACAAGATAGTTCTCTGTTGTTTTAACAACAGGAGCTATAAGTCCTAGGAAAATATGATCTTGAGAGTAAATCACATTTATCAGATTTTTAAAATATAATGATCACAAGAAATTAAGATAACTGGCAACTCCTGAAGTCTCCGTTAACAAGTGTCTGATAACCTCTGCTTTACCAGCTATAAGACATTGCCATTTAATTTATGTGGGATTTATGCCAGGTATGTCTCCAAAAAAAGCTGAGTGTAAGGATAAGAAAATGGTCAACTTGTTTAGTAATCACAGTATAATGAAATGTTTTCTTAATTACGAAGGTATTTTAGTTTTACTCCAGTAAGTAAATGATTTAGAAAAGTAACTTCTTACCTTTTGATCAACCTCATTTAAGTATACTATTTTGTGCAGCTAATGAGTAAACAATAAGAAAAACATACCCGTAAAATCTCATTTCCACATTCATGCATTATTCATAATGAGATAAATGCAGCAAAGATAGGGTGCTTCTTAGAATGGATGATCATATCCTTCCCATGCTTATACACACACCACACATCATCGGACAATCACAGAATCAACTATAACTCAGGTATCTTGGAAATTCAATTTTCTACAAAGCCAGATCATCCCTAATAATAATATCACTTCTGGTAGTACATTTCAAAGTTTTTTAAAGTGTAATTATTTGTGTAATTCTTAAGGCCTGTGAGTTAATAGAGTAGGTATTGTTACCATCCTGATTTTTAACTTCAGTCACTCAGTTTGTAGCCACAGACTTTACTAGCTAAGTAACTTCTTATCTAGGCCTGAATTTTGCCATCTATAAAATAAATATTCCTGTCAGAGAATAACTGAGAATTCATGAGATAACATAGGTAAAGCCCTTAGGAAGGCGCCAAGCCCTCACCAAACATCAGCTATCATGATTAAACGGAGACACAGACTGCTAAAACAACTCACCCAGTGTCACTTCTGTTTGAAGTTCATAAGGTGCCTTCACCATTATTTTTCTTGGTATTACAATCCCTAGGTTAGCAGGTCAGGTGTTGTCACCTGTATTTTACAGATGAAAAAAATTGAAGCCCAAAGAGATTAAGTGTTAGGGCCACTTGGCAAAAGCAAGCTGGGATGTGGATCTAAGTTCTTCCAGTACCACAGCCTCTCCTATGCTACGTAAAGGCAGGCAACCTGATCCCGGGTGCAGCCTTCATGCCATCAAATCCCACGGTCATCCTTGTTCTCCACAATGCCTTCACCAACCTATGAGACCTGGTTCCAACCCAGTGGAGAACAGCAAGGACAGCACAAAAACGCTAACCATATCAGTGCCAAGTCTGGGTGTTTGAATTGACCGCATACTCAGGTTAGGCAAGCCTCTTTCATGTAAGTGTAAATACTGATGTTTACTCAAATCAACCAACGGCTTAATCAGTCAGTACAGAAAGAAGTAAACAAAGACCAAGGAAATATTAGTTTCACTTATTTAAAAGCAGTTTAGAAATTACAGACCTTAATACCAAGAACATTTAACCCCAGAAATGTAGATGTGAGGAAGGGTTCGATGATTTGACCCAAAATATTAAAACTCTTTAGTATTTAGTTTATTATAGAAAATGAATTTATGTCCCCAAAAAACTGTTTGTTTTCAGATCTGCATAAAGCAGACTTCTTTTCATCTGGTTCCATTGGAAGCCCAGATAAATGAATGTTGCTGCTTAGTTTATGGTTTTTTGTTTATGGGACTTAATTACAGAATATTTTCGGATTTGCTGGATCCCAACTTGCCTCTGTAAATGTTAGAGAAATTCTCTGCATTTTAAGAAATCATGAAGTGTTACAGGAGGAGAAATTTTGAGAGAATTATCTTAGTTCAGTGGATTTCGCACTGTGGTCCACTAAGCTCTGAGTTCTGCCCTCAGCAGCCGCTAGGAAGGGGCAGTTAAGATAGAGTCCAGTGGCGTGGATTTCCAGGCACCTACTCTTACTTCACCTTAAAACTTCCGATCTCATCTAGGACTAAGACTTTGCAGATGGCCAATCCTTGATGTAAGGTACTCAAAGTTACACAGAAAAAAGATAGCAGAGAGGAGTACTGTCCTTCCAATGCCCAGTCTCTCTTTTCTTCATTATGGCCAGATCCTCCATGCTTTGCTACTCATGAAAGAACAAAGTGCTTGTATCTCTTCCAGCTTTTATTACTTCTCTCCTGCCCTCTTCTAAACTGTTGCTTAGAAATAGGCTAGTTTCCATTGCCCTGAGGTTGTCCAGAGAAGATAGACCACCATTTTCTATACCAGAGACCTTTCTGCTACACACAGTTTCATTCATTTTTTAAAAATCTAGTCACCTATTTTGTAAAAGCTTCTGTGCTTGGTGCCATGGCAAAGACAAAAACGAATCAACTAGAGTCTGGGCCCCGACACTGTCCAGGGCAGGTTGAGTTGTTCAAAGCAGTGTGGTACCTGAAAGACACACGAGAAAAAGAGATCTTTTTAAAAGCTTTCAGAATTATTTCTGGGAGATAGCCAATGAAAAGATACAGAGGTAAGCCAAGCAGGATAGAAGCAGAGTTGTCACTAATCTGTCCTTTCTCTGCTTCCATCAGCCAATCACCCCTGCTTGCCTGGACAGCCTTCCTACACTGCCAGGCCAGTCTCTGCATCAGACTGCCCTCTCTCAAAGATGGCAGGGCCAGCAAAAGGCAAGGCATGGGATTGAACATGTGCACAACAGTGGCAGCTTGGGAGTTTTTTCCCTCCTTTCCCAACTAGGTTTTAACCTTGTTTTTGCTTTTATGTTTTAATTTTGGATGGAGTTGCATTCCTTGCCTTTGCATCTGTGCACTGATAACATAATTTCACTCAGTGATTATTGACTAATCACCTATGTGCAGAGCACTGTCCTAAGAGATGCAATAAAGAACTAATACAGGTTCTGCCTCATGGTGATAAACTAAAGAAAAACTTGTGCAATAGTTAGAAGTTAGTACAGTTGGCCTTAGTATCCATGGGGGATTCCAGGACCCACCCCATCCCCACCTCCACGTATACCAAAAGCCACAGATGCTCAGGTCCCTTCCTTATGTAAAGTGGTGTATACAGCGAGAGACCTATATACACCCTCGTTGTACTTTAAATCATCTCTGGATCATGTATACATTATAAAAGGTTTATGACATGTAAATAATTGTTACACTATAATGTTTAGGGAATAATAATGAGGGAAAACGTCTGTACATATTGAGTACAGATGCAACCATCCATTTTTTTCTTCAAATATTTTCACGCTGTAGTTGAATCCACAGATGCAGGACCCATGGATACAGAGCGCCAACAGTATACAGTTAAAAGTGAGGAGAGGAGTTAGTATTAGGGGTGTTGAGAAGAAAGAGAGAGAATTTCTGGCTAGATGTTAAGAGAGAAAATAGGCAAGAATTTAGGAGAAGTAGCATTTGACTAATAAATTTCACTGGGTATTATGGAAACACGTCAGTCTTCTAAATGGTGAAGTGGAATATCAGGTGTTTTAGCAGCGATGAGTAGGCTGGATTGATCTGTTAGGAAACTGGTGTGAAAACGCCCAAACTTGTGTCACCAGGAGATCTACTTGGCAAACATTGCTGGTGTTGAGATGACAACTGGAAGAACTGAGTGGTGAAGATAGCCCCAGTGTACAGTGGGTAGGAGAGAGGCTGCGCCTGAGTGGTAGTCATGACCACAAGAGAAGAAGCAGGACCAAATAGTGAATTGCCTGGGATGCACTGAGCTCGAAAAGCCTAGAGCCCATTCGGTTATCAGGAAATCAGAAATGAAGATTTGCAGTTCCGGAGAAGAGGCAAGAGGTCATGAGAGATTAGCTGAGAGAAACCCTTGAAACCATAAAAGGATCCCTATGTAGCCCGTTTTCATTATAAAAAGAACAGCACCCCAGTAAATTAGGTGCCAGTGGAGTTAACTACTTTAGGATTTTTCTCGTAGAGAGAGATGTGTCACAATAGTTACATTCTACGACTGAGCAGTGTGAGCCCAATTTTGGCTTGTTTTTCTTTAACACCGGGGACACCGTTCTAAAGTAGCATCTCAGATTACTTCTGCACAGACTCAATGATCTTGAAGTGACACGTGGAATTCGAGGTGATGGCCTCATTTTATCCACTTACATCATAGTTCCAAAGTTTCTGTCTTACGCCTTCTTAGATTTGAATTTTGTCATACTTGAATATTCTAATTGCTGTGATTGTAAAAGGTAACATATTATAGAAAGCTTAGAAAACAGAAAAACATTTAAAAAGAAAGCAAAAAGTACTCATAATCCAAAGAAGTAACAAATCAGTGAGTTTTTTTATATGTGTATGTATATATATATACATGTAAACAAATGTGTATATTCCATGTGTCACATAAACATATGTTATGAAAATGCATAGATACATATACCATCCATATATTTCCTAGTATTATAGATCATATTATACATTCTATTTCATATTCAATTATTAGTTGATATTAGATTTGAACATTTTTCTATGTCATTAAAAATGATTAAAAAGCATTATGTTCCTGTGCTGCATAATGTTTCATTTTACGGACTTGACCTAACACTGAGTCATTCTCACGAATTATGATTGGACAATTCAGTAAGGTGTGTATTTTGAGAGGAAGAGGTGGGATGCCTTTTCTTCTTATACCACATTACTCCAGAATGATCACTTTCTCATGCTCATCTTCTCTTCTTACCACCGCAACCCCTGATGATGGAGTTGTTAGATGGAGTCATGTTACCACCCAATATAAGAGAAACAATGTAGGAAGTGCATGTGTGGTGGTCAGTATAGTGAAGGCAGTGCAGAATGAGTTTTACTCCCAAGCCAACTGTTTCTTCTATCTTTTCCCTCTGTGATTATTTTTTAAAAATCATTTTAGCCTCCTTCACCAGTCCCCACCTATTCAGATGCATGTCTGAACGCATGCATACATGCACACATACCCCTATCAAGACCTAAACATGGGAGAACTTCTTAAAGTCCCTCAATTATTACCGCTTTTTTCATCATTATTCATGATGCACATTTTGCCTAAGAAAAAAAGTAAGCAATGGGTAAGCAATTGGAAGTTAACTTTAGGCAAGCTTGCTTCCCCCCGTGTTGGTGTATTGAAAGGCTAGGGCCATGGCGTGAACCCGGGAGTGAGCTGAGCCCATGTACACGAATATGCATTAGCAGGACTGGACAGAGCACCATTGTTTTGATATCTTTCTGTTTTCACAGGTGCTATAGAGTCATTTTACGAGTCTTCACCATGACCCATGTCATAGAAAGACAAATATAGCTATAGTTTTGCTGAATCCAGGTTTCAAGCTCCTTGTTCAAACAAAAACATAATTTCTAAATCGGTCCAAAGCAAAGTTCAACATCTTGAATTCTGTACACTCTCCCTTTTATTCTCCTTCACTTCAGCTTGTCTCCTTCAGTGTTACTGTCTCCGTTTTAAATATCATCAGCTGATAAATCAGTTGACAGAGCTGCAACCGTTTATTCTAATATTGAAGATGACAAATTACAGCCATAAATTTTTTCAGGAGAGAAGGCAGTGGTAGGCATGTCTACATTTAGAAATTGATGTAGCATGAATAAAGATACCAGAGAAGGTAAAACAGAACTTCAGAATCAATTTGATGTATTCCTTAATCGACTGCTATTGGATAACAGTGTATGTACAGACTTCCTAGAAGGACTGTGGAAGATGATTGGCATTCTTTAAAATATAGTCATTTTAGAAAAAAAAAGTCCCTTTGTTACTAGATGTAGGAATGATTCTTACTACATGTTAGAATGATTCTAACAAAAGGAAGGATTCAGCTTTCACCTGATTTCTTATTTCAGAAGAAAGTAGAATAATTAAAAAAAAAAAACAGAAAAGTTTAAGGGCTGTTCATTTCATCCTTGTGTAAAGAACAGTAGGATTGTGAGCATTGCCAAAAGGCAGCATCCCATTTCTTTCTTTCTTTCTTTCTTTTTTTTTTTTTTTTTGAGACAGAGTCTCACTTTGTGTCCGGGCTCCAGGCTGGAGTGCAGTGGCACAATCTCAGCTCACTGCAATCTCTGCCTCCTGGGTTCAAGCAATTCTCCTGCCTCAGCCTCCCGAGTATCAGGGGACTACAGGTGTGCACCACCACGCCCAGCAATTTTTGTATTTTTTAGTAAAGATGGGGTTTCACCATGTTGGCCAGGATGGTCTCGATCTCTTGACCTCATGATCTGCCAGCCTTGGCCTCCCAAAGTGCTGGGATTATAGGTGTGAGCCACCGCACCTGGCCCCCATTTCTTATACATTGTTACTGAACATTAATACACACACACACACACACACACACACTCACACGAAAATTTTGTCACACAAATGAGTGTAAAGAACTTACACAAATAAATACAGAAAATTTAGTTATGTAAAATAAATAAGTTAGTACTCCAGTGACTTTCTCTCCTGGGAATAGATAGCCTCCTTAATCGCTTTGTTTCTTATTTTTTAAAAAACAGGATTTGACTTCTCTCGTGTATCCCCCTATCTTTTGGTAATTTCTTCAGAAACTATGCAGGCCCCTTTATCCCTCTCCATCTCCTTCTTACTTTTCATCATCTCCAGCCAGTGCGATTTTAATCTTTGTGATCCACACTCATAGCTGACTCGTTCTACCCAAACACCTGGGTTTGCTAGCTGTGTTTTATAAACCTGCTATACCATCCTGTATCAGAGAAATGAATGAAAATGGAAGTCTTCATTTATATTGAATGTATAGATATTATATAGATGTATAAATATATACACATCCATCTATCCCAGAGGCACAGATACAATACATGAGTCCCTTCAGTACCCCAAAGAGGGGCATTCTGTCATTTATCAGTTGCAGCGTAAGCATCTTCCATGTAGGCACTCCCATGCTCCGCATCTGGCGTCACCGTCTCCCGCTCTTGATGAAGGTGCTGTTGCACTAGTGGTCTTATCCAAAACCCATGAATCATTAGTCCTCCGCCACCAGAAAACTGGGTCTCCGCAGGGACCACCAGTCTTAGAGACTTTAGTTGAAATCAGTGAAGTGGGTTAGAGTAGTTTCTTGGCATCCTAAAAGCCTCCAAGAACCGCCACACAGCCTGTGATACATCTTGTGGACCCTGAGCATCCACTCTGTCTCTAAACCTTACAGGTTCCCCAGGGCCCTAGAGGTACTAACAAGCCATGGCAATCGCAACCATCACTGCAATAGCAGTTAACACTGTATAATATTTTTTAGACAAAAAAAAAAAAAACTTTTCATAGTATCTCATTTTAACTGCCTACCTTAATTTTGGTAGTAAATTTGCCTTTGCTAATAGTTGCCTACCATGTTCAGTAGTTTCCCCCTCCCCTTATAAAATACCCAAGTGGCTACTTTCCAGGTATTAGTGAATTCCCTAGATCTGCCAAGAGAAGAAACCTGTTTGCTAATGCAGTCACCTAGTATTGTCAATTCTTAGGTACATATTCTCCTGCTTGAGTAGCTCTCTCTTTCATCAGAAGTGAGACAGTTACTGTAACTGCTTGGTGAGCATCTGGAAGTAACATGAATAATGATGATAATAATAATGACCTCACAGGATGTATAATTTGGGGATTAAAGAACATTTACAAGCTTATTGTGTCATAGTTAATGATGAGGTGCCAAGTTTTCTTGCCACCACCCTTTGCAGTGGTATTTCCTGCTTGGATCAGAGAGCTAATTATAGTAAATGGTGCCCTTTCAAAGAACTCACCCCATCCTAAAGCATATGCTGGCATAAAGATATCAAACTGTTTTAGTGTTGTTTTTCAGATACAGTTTATTAATGTTATTTTGCATTTGTATTAAAAATCTGTATAATGTAATCATTTAGTGTTTATTTTATTGTGTGTACCTTCTACTCAGAGGGTTGGCATTATTGTTCCTAACAGTGACGGATACAAGCAGATCATGCCTTATGACCTCTACCATCCCCTTCCTCGGTACGTAAATCAATCATCCTGATGTTAGAATTAGCAAATTAGTCTTCTGCTGCTTATCTATATTTAGAGATATACATAGAGAAATTCTGTGTTTTTAAGATGGTAGATGGTATATTTTGCAATCCATTCTGAATTCTGCTTTTGAATAATACTAGCCTGTTCAGACTGTAAGCTTATCGTTCAAAAACGGTTTTAAGGTAGAATCATATTACACTGGAGCGAACGCGGTAATTCGCTGTGATTAGATACAGTGTACAGGTTTATGTTATGTCTTGCTTTCTCTCCCTTTGTCCTTCTCTATTTTTCCTCTCAATAGGACCCTAGTCATTAAGCACTGTTGCTAACTGTTAAACAAACACTGCCTGAAGTATTATTGCACTACCACTAACATGGACTTCCAGATGTAATGCTATTCTGCATATGGGCTTTAAAAGTCCACTTTTTATTTCAAAGAAATTGTAATTAAGCACAAAAGGCAATTTTCTATATTCTTATTATTCAGAACATTTTGGGGGTTGTTTTTCCTAAACAAAATCCAATGTGCTGCATTGCTTTTTTAAAGTACAGTACTTTTAAAAACTAGAAAATATAATGAAAGTAAGCCAGGAACTTTTAAAAGAAATTGTTCTCTTTGTAATATATTCATATGAAAACTGGAGAAGCTGAAAAATGTGCTAGCTACTGAGTGTACCGCCTGCCACATTGGAAACAGCTCCACAGATAGCAGAAATTAAAACTGGGATTGAAGTAGACCTATGCTCTATTTTCTTTGCTTATTTGGCCCTTGTGGGAATCAGCTGCTTTTTAGAACCAAAGGTTTAAATCTGATCATAATTGTTTGGAGTAATCTACAGTAGCCTGCTCCATTCAAACTAAACCAAACCCAGAAAATAATTTTATTTTGAACTGTAAAGGTTTAATGGAAAAATTTCCAAATACCTAATGAATTAGAATCCAGATGGCGGTCCCTCAAAGTCATCTAGTGCAGCTCCCCATTGATGCTTCATTCTCCCATTCCTTCCTCAACAATCACAACCATAGACCACAGAAATGTTAACATATGTATTAATGCAAATATGCATTCATCTATTCAATGCATACATATTCACACATTTATATACGCATCTATCAATGTTTGTGTAATACATGTATATAAATGAAAGTTGTCATCTAGCATCTACTTAAATATGTCTAGTGACTGGCTTTCACCTAATGATCACATATAGGAAATGAATTTGACTTATACTAGATATACTTGTCGCTTTTCTTGTTATTTTAAATTCTTTCACTATGTGGCTATGTCATTAGTCAGCTCCCTCCTACTTTCCTATGAAAAAATGTTAATGAAAATACCAAAAGATTAATTTAACTGAACCAAGAGTTCATTTGGTTTCAATATCTGTATCTGTAAAATCAATGTTCATAGAATACATGTATCTGTTTGTATGAAAGCCATACATTTCATTATTTCAAGATAAAGGTAAAGTTGGACATCAGGAATGAGCAACATCAAGTGTATGTTTTTCCTGAAATGGCAATTCCTAGATTGCTGTTTTATCTGTGATCTCTCTTGTTTATCTTTCTCTGGCATAACTAATACCTATATTAAGTTAAAATTGATTTCTTGTAGATTGGGATTTTCCCCAAATACCCAAATTCCAATGGAATATTAAAATGATCCTCCTGGGTGTTTGTACCTTGTCCTTGTGTACACTCTTGGCATATCCATATATCACAGTGGGAAAGAACAATGAACTTTATTTTTTTACCCCCTTGTATGTCTGATACTGAACTAGTTCTAAAGTTATATATTCAGCTTTACTGACAAAGGCTTAGTAAATGGAAGCTATTTCTACAACTATGTTTTCATTCATAAGAAGAATGGAGGCTCAAAAATGGTTCTCAAATGGCAGCTACCTACTGATCACGGCAATTTAAATTATTTAAATGAGGTTAAGAACACAAGTATAGATATAAAACACAATGAATATATTTTTAGCTTGTTCTTTCCTGCTTTCAGTCTTTGACTGTAGCACATATCCAGATATAATATGAGAATGTAGTCTGAATAATTATATTGATTTTTAATTAACATATGCCACTCTGCTGCATCCTGCTTAATTTGAGGATTTCTTAAACACACTGTGTGTTTAAAAAAAAAAAAGTAAAAGCCAAAAGAGTTTAAATGATACAAAAATTTATTCAGTGTTCTCCAGGACAAGACTCTTGGATATGTCTTTTTTTATTCTGAGCACTTACCTGATTACCATCTTCAGATCTCCTGACATGCTCTGTCTCAGCTTTTGTTACACTTTCTTTAAAACACACAGACATGTTTTGCTTCAAAATTCCACATAACCCTATTCTTATATAAGGATTCACATGACAATTTTCTACATGTATAACTGTAGTTGTATGCTGGAACCATAGTATAAATTTTTGGAATAATATTAGCCTCATTTGTCTTTCTATGATCACTGACATTGAAAAAGATACTTATTGCTATTTGTGAAATTCTACTATGGTTAGGTCCAAGTGCTGAGACAGAAATTAATCACTCTCCCTTTAATAGGGTCAAGCTTAGGAATTTTAGAGTACCAATTAGAAACTGTGCTCTTTTATGGCATCTTAATATTCTAAGTGATTAAATGTGCATTTAAGAACATATTCCTACTTCACTGTCAGATCAAATCTAATGTGAATACATACTTATGTATTCAACCCAACTTTAATCTGAATCAGGCCTGTTATTCACCTCCAGAAGGAAGCCCTCCAGAGATTTACGCGGAGACTAAGGAGAATTGGTCTTACCCATTGGGAAGAGAAACTCTCTACAGAGCTACTTTATTCTCTTAAAAGAGATCAGAAAGTCTCCCAAGGGCCAAACAGAGGGCCTCAGTTTCCCCGTAATGACATTTTCTTACATGTCTCCTGGGGAAATACACATAGGAAAATATTATATCTGGCAGCACGTCTTGGCTTTTGGCAGTAGAGTTAACAGTTGTTGCCTAAACTTGAACATTGCATAGAAAATGTGAAGGAAAGCCCTTTGTAACTAGAAAAAAACACATGATTTAGGCTCATGCAGAAGAGAAATCAAGCTCACAATGTACACAGAAACCTGCTTACACAATAATTAATGTCTCAATGGTGTGCCTCTGCAATATTTTAAAATTGTTAACTATTCAAATGGATCAACTCGGTGACATTTTGTTTCTCTCATTAAAATTATATCTCTCATAATTCTAAGAGAAATCTTAAATCTCCTTAGCAATCCTCATCGATAAGCAGAATATATGCAAAAAGACAAGCTCAACTCACTCAGTCCCCATGTTTCTGTTTTTAGAAATTCTACATTCTCTAAATCTACGGGAGGAGAGAAAAGAATATGGCAAAGATATCTCTCTGCATCTGGGACCTAATGCTTCAGAGCTGTGTAAAGCTCTGAAAAAAAAAAAAAAAAAGCACTGGAAGTCTTTTAAATATTATTGACAATATTGTTATTTTCTACCTTACTTAACTATATGTCTAGATTCAGATGCCGTTAGCCTTCCAACCAAAACCAAACCTCTTCACAGTTCCAAGAGTTCTTTACTGGAGGAACTCTAGCTACCAGTATCCCGCAACATTTAGGGATTGCTTAGATAAACACTTTGGCTCCTCAGCTTAATGATAGTACAGTTTGAACATCAGAATTGTGCTGAATCTACGTAGCCCCAAAGCTGATGATTGCAGAAGCAAAGGAGAGAGTCTTTTGTTTATCTTTATCTTTTATGAGCTTCTCCTCATAATATGTTCTTTTTTTAAAAAAACCATAATTATTACATTGAAAATAATAAGTATCAGCAGGTGCCAACTATTAGTGTTAACTGAGTACACAACTTTAGTCTTGAGATGGATACTTAATGGTTTAATGAAAATAAATTTTATATATACATATCTTGAAACTATGGGAGAAGGACAGAACTATATCCTACATCTTCTGAGTAGGCTGCAGACAGCACATACATCTTTGTGGACAGCTCTCAAAACTGTAATGGCTTGCATTTGCATAGAGCATCACGGTTTACAGAGCCCTTTTGCCAACACTGAATCCTTCTCTCTTGCTCTTCAGATTTCAGGCAATAGATGGCTCTTGGTTCTCTGGACCTTAGCCTCTCAGAACCTGATTTTACCAATAGGCACAGGGAATGGGTTGGTCGACTG
This sequence comes from Saimiri boliviensis, assembly GCF_048565385.1. Classification (NCBI taxonomy): domain Eukaryota; kingdom Metazoa; phylum Chordata; class Mammalia; order Primates; family Cebidae; genus Saimiri; species Saimiri boliviensis. Next base: position 171,819,115 of record NC_133450.1, read on the forward strand.
GTCACTGAGGAGGCTTAGCAATGTGCCTGTCTGCCCTGATGACTCCCCTTGCTTCTGTAGGTGGGAGGCCACCCCATGGACCGCGTGCTCCTCCTCGTGTGGGGGGGGCATCCAGAGCCGGGCAGTTTCCTGTGTGGAGGAGGACATCCAGGGGCATGTCACTTCAGTGGAAGAGTGGAAATGCATGTACACCCCTAAGATGCCCATCGCGCAGCCCTGCAACATTTTTGACTGCCCTAAATGGCTGGCACAGGAGTGGTCTCCGGTAACTGTGCCTTCTTTCTTTGTTCATTAGGAGAGTAAGTCCACTCTTCCCTCTCATCATCATGGCCCCTCCGGGTTCCCTGTGCAGCTCCACACTCTTCTTGAGGTGTCTAGAAGCCTACCAGCTTAGCTCCTGGAGTAGGAATGCCCCAAATCCAGCATGACCAAAAGTAAATGATGTTTTTTTAAAATGTCTTTCTTCAAGTTTCTTCAAGAAGCCTCTATTGTTCCCCAGATAATGTTCCCTCAAATGGCAAGGGGAAGCAACTGCCTTTCAAGGGTAATTGAGGCTGAATAACTGATCCTGAGTCTGTGAAAGCTGCTTTGATGATAGAGCTCAGTAGAGCAGAAGTTTGATTTCATTTTTTATGTATTATGCTTTGTATCCAAAAGGGTCTAAGTGGATTAATATTAAAACTGTGTATATTAGTCATTGGAGGGGGGGAGATGAATGAGAGTAGCACAAAAATTAAAATTAGAATGAAGATCATTAAAACAAAAAAAATTATAGATGTTAGGAAACCTGTTTTAATTAAACGTAAAATGTCATTCAGGGTTTCCTGACTGCTAATGCAGAAAAGACAATGACAAAGGAAATAGAACAATCAAATAAACCATCATGCCCTCAGCCTCAGAAATGACAAAAGCCTCTTCACTGAGCCCTGTGGCTTTGTGGCAGCAGATTAGAACTGTGACATTTTCTACATCTAAACATGCAACCAGACATGGGGAACCATGAGAGGTACAATCTACATCAGGCATCTGGTCATTGAATCTGTTCTTTGAAATGTCATTTTTGCCTTTCAGTGTAACCAACTAGATTGACAATGCTGCAGTGTAATTTAGCTGTAATCACAGTTTAAATATTTTAATATCCATGTGGGGGTATTTCCCATATTTTTGGAAGTAGCAGACATTAGCAAAGTAGCTAAATAAAATGCAGTGTTGGTAATCAAAATTAAGCACACTCTACAGTCTCTTTTCTCCTTTCTTCTTTTGGGTGCTTGGTTTGAGACTTTGCACAGAGTGGGTACTTAAAGATTACTGACCAATTAATCCAAAGCTGTGGAATTGAAAGTGATTTAATTTTTCAGCAAGCTTCACCTCAAATAGCCAAATAGAACAAAGATCCCATGACTGGTAAGAAATGGTATAAATTTACCAGGAGTCCTTATATGGAAAAAAAAAAGAAAGAAAGAAAACTTAGATTAAAAATTCTAGGTAGGAAGTGAAGAAAAGTAAACAAGGCTTTGCCTACGAGTCTCCTCTGTCTTGCAATCTCTTTCCAGTGCACGGTGACATGTGGCCATGGCCTCAGATACCGTGTGGTCCTCTGCATTGACCATCGAGGGATGCACACGGGAGGCTGTAGCCCAAAAGCAAAGCCCCACATAAAAGAGGAATGCATCATCCCCACTCCCTGCTACAAACCTAAAGGTAACTTGACAGGTGCTCTATTACCAGTCTGTTCATTGTTGTGTGTCATCAGGTGCTGTTTTAAACTCCTTGGAATATTTTTAAGTATCCCAAGTATTCTTAGAAAGAATTCTTCATAACTTAAACTTTACTAAAGGAGCTTGATTCTTTTAAAGAATCTTTCAAATGGTTTCGATTGCAAAATTGTATTAAGCACTGCATGTAGAAATCTATTTATATAATTTTCTTCCAAGTCATAAAGTTGTTTGAGGACTATTGCTGAAGAATACAGATGTAATTGCTTAAAGGGAGACCAGATATTCTAGACATATATGTTTGATTTACTATCCACATTTCCTACCTTGAAAAACAAGAGAGTGAACACAAGAATGTCCCTTTTGCTAGGACTGAAGTACATTGGGAAGTCACATACTTTAAACTGATGAAACAGAAAACTTCCACTTTTTATATTGAAAATTAAAACGTTACTATGAGACTGAATTCCAGAACTGAATTTAAAATATATCAGAATTTAATAGATTTTGCAATGATTTATAAAAAAAGAAATTTTAGGAAAGTGTAGATCTAAGTAGTTAGTAAGCCAGCCTTCTTATAATTACACTGGGTATCTCAGATGAGGAAGAATAGGAATTTGATTTCTGTACAAGTATTGTTACTTGTCTGGGTCAATGGAATAGAAAAATCTAAAGTCACAAACCATTCAGAAGTAAAGAACTCTTTATTATAAACCTCCTTTCATTTTTAATATGAAATATGGCTCCCATTTCTTTCTTTAAGCCATTAAATTTCTCTGAAAAATCAGTCATAGTGTAGGTCTTTATTATACTGTAGGTGGCCTTGATAGCAACTGAATGGCATCGTAAAGTCTAAATTAATGATATAAAAGGAAACCAAGAAAAACAAAAATCCTGATTAATTTTAATAAATGTACCTTTCTCAAAGCCTTGGTTTCTTCCTCTGTGAAGTGGGATTAATTATAGTATCTAAATCAAAGAACATGTGAAGGTTAAATGAGATATAACATTAACAGGGTTGTTAACCTGCTGCCTGGAATATGGTAACTTCCAACTGTAGTAAGTTACTTTTAACTCCTGTCATTAGCATTCTCAACTAGAGGAGGAGGTTGTCACAGGTGCATCTGACAGGATTTAGTTCAAAACAACAAAGTATTACAAGCCTACTGTTAGAGCCAAACTGAATGCTTCCTTACTGAAAGACAGAGAGCTAACTTAGGCCATCAGAGACAGTTTCATTTACTGAGTCTTTTATTTTTTTTTTATTTTTTTTTTTTGAGACGAAGCCTCTCTTTGTCACCCAGGCTGGAGTGCAGTGGCGCCATCTCGGCTCACTGCAACCTCCTAGCAATTCTCCTGCCTCAGCCTCCTGAGTAGCTGGGACTGCAGGCACACGCCGCCATACCTGGCTAATTTTTTGAATTTTTTTTAGTAGAGACAGGGTTTCCCTGTGTTGCCCGGGCTGGTCTCAAACTCCTGAGCTCAGGCAGTCCACCCGCCTCAGCCTCCCGAAGTGCTAGAGTTAGAGGCGTGAGCCACTGCACCTGGCCGCCTGAGTCATTTACTGGGGTAGATGGAGTCGTTGTAAATGATATATGTGCAGGTACCGTGCTGCTGGTTTCAAATGTTAGCAAATCCTTTTGGCTTTGGTGGTTTTACATTCTTACTTGCTTTGTTTTTTTACTGTAAACAGTTGCTGCACATAGAGAACGAGAAGTGATGGCCCTAACTTAAAATAGTCAATTATTTATTAGCTTTATCTTCAAGCCACTTCAGAGAAAGAAAAGCAGTTTGTGGTTAACTATCAAGAATAAAATCTGGATTTTCACAACTAAGGAGTGAGCCCGGCTCTCTACACATTATTAAAATACCATATAATTCTATGTTTCATATATATAGAGATGTATTTCTTTCATCTTTGCAATTATATGTTATAAAATGGTGATAGAGCATCATTGGCTCATACTATAAAGGCAAATATGCCTATAAATGAACCTAATAAATATGCTAGAATGGGAATCTTGGCAGTTACTTCTGTAGGAGCAGTTATAACCTCCCTCTTCATTTTTCTCCACAACTTTTTCCCCAGGAAGTAACTAGAAAGCTTGTTCTGAATTGTTTGGCCGAAGCTAGACAAATAGGTGAAATAAGTCAAATTATGGGTTATGAACCCTCACTTGCACATATCCAATTGTCAGCGAGCCTTGGGGTAGTATTGAATGAGTCAGATATCTAAAGCAATATTTTGTGAATTTCAGAGTGACAGTTTGTCTTTGTCAATGTGACATAGATCACACCTAGCTAAAAGGCAAAAAAGAAAGTTAGAATTTATTGAAGTATCCCAGTATAATTGATGGTACTTTGTTTTCCAAGGTAAATGCTGCTCTATCTTTTCAGGAGGAAATAATGAAAAGATACTTGGATGATTCTTTATATGCATATTGAGCTAGGGCTCCTACACTTACAACTTTCGTAATCATCAGATTCCCTTTGTTCTTCATCATAATAAAGAGGAAGCTTGTACACAAACTAGTATTATTAAACATTTTTAAATTTGATTTTATTTTTCTTGCTATAACCACCATCAGAGGCAGCAATTTACCTAAAAACGTTATTCGTGTTGGTCAACATGGTAACTTCTTGGTGAGGAGAAAAAGGAATTTTCCTAAAATCCCAGATTGGTTCTAACCTCTTCTCTTATATGTGCATGAATTCTGAATTCTCAGAGAAACTTCCAGTCGAGGCCAAGTTGCCATGGTTCAAACAAGCTCAAGAGCTAGAAGAAGGAGCTGCTGTGTCCGAGGAGCCGTCGTAAGTTTTCCAAGCACAACTTGCTCTACATTTGAAACCGATTTGTTTAAAGAAAGCAATGTCTCACTAGCTGTGGCTTTCATGGGCTCTGAACTAAGTGTAATCATCTCACCAAAGGAGGCTTTTTGGCTCTTGAATTAGAGATTGATGAGTTTCCAAAAGCGTTTGTCACAACTGATGGTTGCATTGTAAATACTTCTGTTTTGCCTAGAGTAAGAAAATGAAGGTGTATTGCTTACCCTCTTCTCCAAAATCTGACCTCCTATCTTCTCTTGGCAAGGGGCCAAAGGTGAGAAGGCCCAGGCTACGGCCGATGATGTAAGATAGATTTGATGGAAAAGTCTGAGCCGCCTTTCACACTCTCCCAGCTTTGCAATATAGTCACTCTCAAAAATTAAAGAGTAAGTAAAGTATACCTGAGAGTAAAAGAAGTTCATTAACTTTTCTTTTCCCTTTCTTCCTGGGATCCGAATTAGGGGCGGACCTAGGTCTTTGCCCTACTTGATCATTTCCCAAGTCTCAATTTGATCAAGGCCATGAAATCTATAAAACCATGAGGCCCAGATTTGCCAGATGCTTCAGAAGAGGCAACAAAGAGGAGAGACAAAAGTAGATTAATTGGTTGATTGATTGACTGATAAGTGTATGTATTGATTTGATTAGAAAACATGGATAGGTAGAGTTGCTACATCACTTTTACAAATGAGGAAATGCAAAAAAAAAAAAAAAGAAAGAAAGAAAAAAGAAAAATTTCATCTATGACCCAAGAAATTTCTCAGGTTGAAAATTTTCTAGATTAATTCATTTAATGTAAGTTCTAGGCTCTGTGCTATTCACTGGCACTTAAGATATGTCACCCACCCTCCGGGAGTTCATAGCAGAGCACGTAGGATATACAATGGTTTCCAAATTTTACTGGAGATATAAATTGACATTGCAGTTTATTCACACACGATTTAGAATTTTCTCAGATTCATTCTGTTTGAACCAAAATCTGATGTGGTTTGGCAGAACACAATTGTGTTCTGAGTGGGCAAGAAATCCAAAAGACAGATTTGTACAATAGCCAAAGGTCATTTGTAAAGAAATGATATTCTTTTTTTTTTTTTTTTTGAGACGGAGTTTTGCTCTTGTTACCCAGGCTGGAGTGCAATGGCGCGATCTCGGCTCACCACAACCTCTGCCTCCTGGGTTCAGGCAATTCTCCTGCCTCAGCCTCCTGAGTAGCTGGGATTACAGGCACGCACCACCATGCCCAGCTAATGTTTTGTATTTTTAGTAGAGACAGGGTTTCACCATGTTGACCAGGATGGTCTCGATCTCTTGACCTCATGATCCACCCGCCTCAGTCTCCCAAAGTGCTGGGATTACAGGCTTGAGCCACCGCGCCCAGCCAAAGAAATGATATTCTATCATTTGATTTCACACACACAAAAAGATGCGGACATTAGAACAGACTTTTTTTTCTCTTTTATTTTTTGAGACAGGGTCTCACTCTGTCGCCCAGGCAGGGGTGCAGTGGTGCAGTCATCACTCGCTTCAGCTTCGGCCTGCCAAGCTCAATGAATTCTCCCACCTCAGCCTACCGAGTAGCTGGGACAACAGGCGCAGGCCACCACACCCGGCTAAGTTTTTAATTTTTTTGTAGAGATGGAGTTTCTCTATGTCTCCTGAACTCAAGCAATCTGCCTGCCTCAGCCTCCCAAAGTGCTGGGACTACAGATGTGAGCTACCATACCTGGCCCAGGAAACACATATTTTTACTTAAAAGGACAATTAAACAAAACATAAATTATTTCTATACTGTAAAGTTACTACAGCAACCATTTCGACTTCTTTGAGGAAAAGCAACTAACCATTGCAGAACTTTGGAGAAAAGGGAGTGATTAAAGATCACAATGTAACCTTTAAATCAATATATGAAAGCTTACAATTTTTTGCTTCTCTTCTGCCAGTACCTGATTTGACAGGCCTTCTTGTTGCTGAGGAGTAATTAAGCAGCTTTTTTTAGGGGAGCATTAATAACTTCTTAATCCAGTGAGGGCCTATTTAAGACATAGAAAGATGCTATAGAATTAGAGCTGGTGACTTCTTTTATATCCTCTTGGTTTAAATCTATTTGAAGCCAGGTATGTATTGTTTTACCTAAATAAACTCTTTTCCCCTTGTACACTGCATTTTATCATTTGGACTGAAGCATAATCCTATGTATAATATTGCATTCTGGCTAATAATTCTGTAATATTATTCGGAAATAATAATACAAAATTGAAAATAAATAGAAATGTCTTACATCGATAAACATCTTCCCATTATTAGATGCCTTTCAAATGAAAGCTATCAGTGGAGTTTAATGCTTCCCCAGAAGCGTTACATAGACCATCATCAACCATATTTTGTAATGAATGTTTTCTACTAAAGGTCCGATTAAGGTGCATTATGTTTAACTTTAATCTTAATAAAATTTCTAATGGAGTTAAACATAGTTTTAGCCATTGAAAGTAGAGCCATATATTAAACTATTAAATTTTATTCTTAGTGTAATGAAATTGCCATCTTGGCATGATTCATCTGAATTGGAGTAGATTGTAATTGGGATGCTGGTGCAGGGTAAAGGAAATGTATACATTATGCTCAGAACAGTAATTACTTTTATACCAAAATGAAATAAATGAAGGCTGTAGAATAATGTAATGAAAGGTATATGCTTTCCACATTTTAATACACTTTGCATGTTTAGTGTACTGCACCCTAAGAAAGGTCCTAAGTGCCACATTATTTTTTTTAATCTATATTGATTTTGAATTTAAAAAACATAATGTTGCATGGTCTTAATCCCATCTTTTCTTAAACCACATAGACCGGTTTCTAAATGTATGTAACAACCTATAATTACTCTCCAAAGCATAATGAAAAAATGATCAACTGTCAGCAAGTCATTCCTTCCCCCTACCGAAGAGACTCACATTGCTTAAATTAAATGGCAATGTTTAGAAGCTGTGGCTTTCACTTCTGAACTGCTACAGCGAGGCAGGAACAGTGGTCCTGAACTATTATCTCTCGTTTGGGCTCCAGCTGACACTGGAGAGGTCTGTAGTAAAGCAGCAAGTATCATTTATTTCCCCATATGGAAAGTGAAAATATTATCACCAGCCTATCTAATTACAGAATAAATACAGGAAAATCACCAGATTAAAGTCTTCAGCATACGAAGATATCCTTGTTCAACGTTAGACACTTCCAGTAACCCCAAAATGTAAGGTAAAGATTGGTTAGCACTCAGGCCAAACATATGTTGAGAAGCAACCACTTTAAGATGTTTAGAAGAAAACAATGACTAAAACTGAATTGCCAAGAAATAACTAAAACTTTATAGACCAGGAGAATATGCCAACAACCAACATTGTGGTTTCACTAAACACCATGCAGAAGATACAAATCCAGATATTAGTCTCATAGAACCACTGAAATAAATATGGAAATTGGCTTACATAGTAATATATTAGACTCATCATGTAATATATAGATAGACTCATCATGTAAAGCTGAATCTTTAACTCAAAAATACTTCTACATGTTGATTTTTTCCCTCAACAACAGATTGGATTGTTAAGACACATTTGATTCATGTGGTAGAAAGGTAGGGGTATTAACGTTGAATACATTTTCTTTCTTTCTTTCTTTTTTTTTTTTCCTTAAACAGAGTTTCACTCTTGTCACCCAGGCTGGAGTGCAATGACATGCTCTCGGCTCACTGCAATCTCTGCCTCCCAGGATCAAGCAATTCTCTTGCCTCAGCCTCCTGAGTAGCTGGGATTACAGGCGCCCACCACCATGCCCAGCTAATTTTTGTATTTTTAGTAGAGACGAGGTTTTACCACGTTGGTCAGGCTGGTCTTGAACCTCTAACCTCAGGTGATCCACCTGCCTCAGCCTCCAAAAGTGCTGGGATTACAGGCTTGAGCCACCACAGCCAGCCAAATATATTTTCTGGGTATGTACAACATGAGGAATTTAAGACCAGCCTGGGCAACATAGCAAGGTCTCATCTCTACTAAAAATAAAAACACTTAGCCAGGCGTGTTGGTGTGCACCTATATTCACTGCTACTTGGGCTGAGGCTGGAGGGTTGCTTGAGCCTGGGAGGTGGAGGTTGCAGTGAGCTGAGATCACGCCACCGAACTCCAACCTGGACAAAAGAGCATCTCAAAGGAAAAAAAAATGTGTGTGTGTGTGTGTGTGTGTGTGTAATATATATATGTGCATATATGTATAATATATGTGTATATATGTATATCTATCTATATATATACATACATATATGGTTTTTTTCTTTGAGAAAAAAAAATTCCTACCTTTCAACCACATGAATCATGTATATGACTATGACCAAAAATGCCTAATCTCCTGGGAATGCAGCCCAGCAAGTCTCAGCCTCATTTTACCCAACGCCTATTTGAGATGGAATTGCTCTGGTTCAAATGCCTCTAACCGTTAGAGGTAGACTTCTACAATTACTAAGACTCTGGGAGAGTTGCATTTTTCTCAGGGTAATAGCAGTGCCATGCCAGCACTAGAAAAGAGGGACCTGAAAAATACTGATAAAATTATCTTCTGTTAAATTTCAAACTATGTTGTTTCAAACTGCTGCCAGCTGTTTAGAGCGTTGACAGAGTTAGGATACATCGTTTAAATGCCAGATTGAGCCCATCTGTTTACTTCCATGGAAAAATATATAGGAATAACTTTCTAGGCCTTTTTAGAAACTCCCAGAAGTGTACCTTTATATGGTGAGGAACTGGAACTACAAAGTGGGAGTACGATTATATTTGTTAATCAGGTGGAAGCTAAAAGAATTACCGACTGGCTTTCCATCTCTTGTTTTTATACCTTAGTTTTAGCCTTTGTTGAGATGAATACCTAAACATCACTATTACCTGACTTGTATCACCCTGGCAAGTACATGGTGTGGCCCTTCTGACAGCTTAATTCCTTGAGGAGAAATGATACAATGGTGATCCCTAGGACATTTAAAGAAATTTTGTTTAAATTCTTTATGCATTCTAAGCTGAATCATAGGAAGTCATTCAGCTTACCTTAAAAAACCTGTTCTGACTTGGAACAGGAAGGAAATTGTTCATTTCCTTAACTCTTTCAGGCTACTAATAGGCCACCTAATGCCCTAGAAGGTATAATTTGCTAAAGGAGCCATGTTTAGAAAAAAAAAAGAAAAATTATAGTCTGGATGCTTTAGCTGCTCTTCCTGATCTCTAAAACAAGGCATGTCAGGTAGACAAAGTGAGGACCAGTTGGGCACTTAGGGAAGCCAGGTTGTTCCAGATATGTTTGAGTTGCCAGTAGTTCTTCAATGGCTCAGAGGAAGCAGTGGGATATGCCAGTTGCTTTGAATGCACTGTGGCCAACATAGCCATTTTGTCCAGACATTCCCTTGTTAAATAGCTGGGATTCACCGGGTGGAGAGCCTTAATGATGCCATCTTTTCAGTGGTAGGATTGGATAGTTCTTGTGCCTTGATCTTGCATTTTAAAAGATCTGGAGTTCTTAGATTTTCAGTCAATGGCTTTGCATGGCTAGGAGACCATTTTTGTGCTTCAACATAATAGTCAGGGCTTAGATTTCCATAAATAAGCTTGGTGTGAACCATTGCCAAAAAAAGAAGAAGAGGAAGAAATAAATAGGTGGAAGGCAACAGTAATATCTGGATGCCAGATGCCATCAGCTTAGCAATGGGGTTGATTCAATAAGAAGCAAAGGGAAATTCCTGTCATGCATCTATGTGAACAGAACCCACAGGAATTAGATACATGAAGAAATGTCAGTAACAGTCACCATGGTGATTCTGTAGTCATTAAACGCCTTGTTTACCTTGTTGAAAATAGTATTTAAATATATGATATTTAAGCATATGTTTTAGTTAGTCCATATTTTACCCAATAAGTAGTCTAAGAATGTAGATGACTTAACTCAGTGGTTAGGAATGTGAATCATATTTTAAGTGGCTAGAAATGTTAATTTTGTGACATGCAGTTTTATATCCCTCCCCAAAATGTAGTGAACCAAACATCAGCAATGGGTCCATATAGTGTTACTATTTGTGTTCTAAATATAAGGTACCTAAATTATATTCTTTTCATGATTCTTAGGCCACAGAAGAGTAATGGGGAATATTTTGTTTATATATAGAAACAGGTGAGATGATTCATGATTCTTAAGAAATCTAAGATCAAGAAATGTAAACACTGTTTGCAGAGTATTCCGTCAACAAAAAGAATGTTCAAGCAGGAAAGAGTTGAGCATTAGAATTACAAGATGAAAAAGCACTTTATTTTGAAAACTGGCATATGGTAGAGCTAAAGCCCCACACTAGGCAGCAACGACCCTCACCCTACAATAGTCTCCACCTTTCTCACTTCTTACACCTCACTTTCTGGCCTCCTCCCTATTCTCTGCAGCCAAAGTGCTTAATATAAATTCTTGGGCTAATTCCATATTCTAGGTGACTTTAGAGAGCCACCAGACTTGCTAAATAATTCACACCTCCAAATGACAGAAGCTAAACTCACCTATAAATTGCCTGCCCCATGCCATGCTGTGTGCAGGTATTGCAAAATTAACCATAGTCTTTGCCCTCAAGAAACCTTTAGGATATTCTTATCACAAGAGCAATAGGATTGTGACCGAAGTGTTGAGTACTGGTTGTCTATCCACAGACTGAACAAATGAGCTAGCTGTCTTTAAGAAATGCAATTTTGGGTGTCATGGCATGAGAGTGTTACTGATTTTAAAAGGCATTCAGGAGACTTATTTATTGAATTCCCAAATTCTCTACTAGCATATCTTAGAATTGCATCTACCTCTAAGATAAAATACCACCTAGGCTGCTATATGGTAATGCACAAATATAAGAAATAAAAGGTACAAGAATATAATATATGTATTCAAAGGGTTTGAGGGGAATGTTGATGTGAACCAAGGTTTGACAGATTCTGATAAAACTGATTTGAATCTGGCTTTGATTCCAAAACTATTACTTGGGGAAGGATATATGATCTTTTTACATAGCAAATGATCAGATATTTTATATCATTATATGTACCTTAGTTATTCCTACCTATATGTTAAAAACAGGCTATAGAAACCACAGATAATTTCCTAAAGTTGATTTTTTTTATTCAGATGTATTAAGCTGCCAACTGTGTGGGTTGGTGAGGGGTGAGTCTTTGTATTTGTATGCCCTGACAAATATAGAATCCTTCTAGAATCAGAGTAAAAAGCAAGTTAATTTTTTATCATACCTCCATGCAGGACAGCTCTGCACAGTGGCTAAAAGTGTGAACCCCAGAGACGGAGAGCTTGTGTGTAAATCTTATCTTGGGAAAGTCATTTAAGCCCATCTGCCTCTATTTATCACCTGTGAAGTGAGGATGATAATAGTCTCTACCTCATAGGGTTCTTTTGAGGTTTAAGTTAGTCTATATATGCAGGAAGTCCTACATATATAAAAATTGTGGTTATGATTAGGCCTTTTCTAGCATCATTCATCTTTCTAGAGAATCTTTAAGGGAGTTAAGATGTCTAATAACCACTCATTACAAATGGAGAAATTGAGGTAGCTGTTGTATCTGTCTCATACATCTTGTATCTCATGGCATTTGAGACAGAACAACAATATTTAAATCAAAACTCAGCTAGTGGGTTCCCAGCTCACACCACCTTACTGCCTGTCCTCATCTACACTTCTGCAGGTCTTTGAAGACTCACTTAAAAGCACCATACTTTTAATTTAGCCCGAGTTTATTCTAAGGGACAAATCTTTATTTAAATAAAAAGAGATTTATGAGGATGAGTGAGAAAAGTTCAGAAGTTGCCTGGGTGAAAAAGCACCTCTCTCCACTCTGAGTTAAATATACTTGATCTCCATACACAGAGAGCAGAATCAATAATAAACTCAAGAGAGCAGACAGAGCCATTTTTACATAGTCATTAGAAAAGACTTGATTGCAAACCAAGAAGTTCTAAATGTATCAGCCCCTCCCTCTGTCACCACAGTTGCTCATTCTGTAGCTACTTTCAGAAAGCTAAATCTGAACTGTTGCTTAGCAGAGCCCTAGAGAGTGACAAAGACAAATTAATGGGATCCTTCTGTGCCAAAATAAAGTATGCACCCTGTCACCACCAATATATGTTAAGTCCATTAAGGTCAGTTTTAATGGACTGAACTTTTCATTGGAAAGCTTTGCCAAACTTGTTGAATTAAGGGAAAGAAACCTCACAAAATTACAAGATAAACTAATTTCATTCCATGTAAAGAAGAAAAGGTACATGAAAAGTATTGAGTTTCCAATATTTTTAATCTTTATCAAAGTCGGAAAATAATAAGCATTTAAACTACATTCCAATATTAAGCTCAGAACTACAAATGCACTGACAGCATTGCAAGCTGTGATAGCATGTGAGTCCCTGGGATGTGGCCTTTTAAGTAGACTATTTTAAAGGAAAAGCAAATTTTCAAATCACATTCTGTTCACTTAGGTCAGAAAAGCAAAGAGAAAGAAAGACAATCTGAAACAAGTGTCATATCCTCACTTTTCTTTTGTGAAAAGAATAATTTGGCTTTATTTGTGTCTGCTGCATGTAGTGAGTAGTCTTTCTTCCTTTTTTCCCAAAATTTTGTACATGTTGAGTCTTAAAAAGTAGATTAAAAAATGCAAAAGCTCTCCCTTGGGATTCTGTAACCTAGGAACTGTTCCAAAATGCTCCAGAGCTTCAGTGTTGAGTAGCTGGTGGTATGATAAGGCAGTGTTTGACCAGAGACCTGTAAAAATTATTGACGTCAGCCTCTGTCTCAAAGCTGCCCCTTAATTTTTTTTTCTACAAAATAGCATTTTATTGATATTTCACTGAAGTGTGATAGACACAGAATTTCAGCTTACCTCAAGCTACATGACTGCCTAACAACCCATCAAGATGAAATTAGGCCACTACATACTGCCAAGTATAGCTGTAAGAAATATAAATGAATAAGCCCACTACAGCTGCTCAGTTTGGGTATAGTAACTCTAACCTTTTCCTGCTGTAGGAGTTTCTTGTGAGCTCTATAGCCTACAGCAGGAAAAAGTTTGTATTTCCTCATGCCAATGCCTAGAACAGAACAGCGTGACTTAGTTTCTTAGACTCTTTTGGCTGTTGCTTCTTTATCTAGCATGGTTTCAGTCTTTGGGCCTAAGAATAAGCCATAGTACCAAGTCAATCATAATATTAACTCTTATCCTTCTGCTTATCAGTCCCATTTATTTATTTGAAAAACTATTCAGCTCCTATTATATGAAGTTCTACCTTCAAATAAAGATTTGGTCTAGTGAGGGGGCCAATTATTACATAAAGATTTGCATTGTGATTATAAAAGACTGGTAACTGTTCTAAGAAAATGGAAAGATGCTCAAAGAGGTTAACAGAGGACCCATTAGGTCTGGGGGTCAGTGCATTAGTCTATTCTCACATTGTCTGAGACTTGGTAATTTATAAGTAAAAGAGTTTTCACTGACTCACAGTTCCACAGGCTATGCAGGAAGCATAGCTGGGAATATCTCAGGATACTTACAATCATGGCAGAAGGAGAAGGGGAAGCAGGCACATCTTACATGGCTGGACAAGGAGAAAGAGGACAAAGGAGGAAGTGCTACACAATTTTAAACAACTAGCTCTCATGAGAACTCACTCGTCATCATGAGAACAGCAAGGGGGAAGTCTGTCCCCATGATGTAATCACCTCTCCCAGGCCCCTCCTCCAATACTGGGAATTACAATTTGACAGGAGATTTGGGCAAGGACACAAATCTACACCATATCTTCCTGTCCCCGGCCCCCCCCAAATCTCATACCCTTCTCATATTGCAAAATATAATCATCCCCTCTCGACAGTCTCCCAAGTCTTAACTCATTTCAGCGTGAACTCAAAAGTCCACAGTCCTAAGTCTCATCTGAGACAAGACAAGTCCCTTTTTCCTATGAACTTATAAAATCAAAAACGAGTTAGTTATTTCCAAGATACAATGGGGATCTAGGCATTGGGTAAATATACCCATTCCAAAAGGGAAATCAGCCAAAACAAAGGGGCTTCAGGCCCCATGCAAGTCAGAAACCCATCAGGGCAGTCATTAAATCTTAAAACTCCAAAATAATCTCCTTTGACTCCATGTCTCACTTCCAGGTCACACTGATGCAAGGGGTGGATTCCAAAGGCCTTGGCCATCTCCACCCCTGTGAAGCTGAGTGCCTGCAGCTTTTCTAAGTCCATGGTGCAAGCTGTCAGTGGATCTACCATTCCGGGGTCTAGAGGACAGTGGCCCTCTTCTCACAGTTCCACTGTCCCAGTGTCCCAGTCGAGACTGTGTGGGGCCTCCAACTCCATATTTCCCCTCCATACTGCTCTAGTAGAGGTTCTCCGTGGGGTCTCTGCCCCTGCAACAGACTTCATTTCCATACATCCTCTGAAATCCAGGCAGAGGCTCCCAAGCCTCAACTCCTGCCTTCTGTGCACCCACTGGCATAACACTATGTGGAAGCTGCCAAGGCTCATGGCTTACACCTTCTGGAGCTGATGCCTGAGATGTATCTCAGGCCCTTTTAGCCATGTCTGGAGGTGGAGTAGCTGGGACGCAAGGAGCAGTGTCCCAAGGTGGCGCATGGCAGTGGAGACCTGGGCCTGGCGCATAAAACCATTCTTCCTTTCTAGGCCTCCAGGTCTGTGATGGGAGGGGCTGCCACAGCTCTGAAATGCTTTGAGGCATTTTCCCCATTGTCTTGGCTGTTAGCATTTGGGAAGGGCTGCTGTAAAGGTCTCTGAAATGCCTTCAAGGCATTTTCCCTATTGTGTTGACGATTAAGATTTGGCTCCTTTTTACTTAAGCAAATTTCTGCAGCTAGCTTGAATTCCTCCCTAGAAAATGGGTTTTTCTTTTCTACCACATAGTCAGGCTGCCAATTTTCTAAACTTTTATGCTCTGCTTCTCTTTTAAATATATAAGTTCCACTTTCAGATCATCTCTTTGCTCGTGCATATGACTATATGCTGTTAGAACCTCTTGAACACTTTGCTGCTTAGAAATTTCTCCCACCAGATACCCTAAATTCTCACTCTCAAGTTTAACCTTCCACCTATCCCTTAGAGCCAGGGAACAATGCTGTCAGTCTCCTTGCTAAAGCATAGCAAGCATGACCTCTGCTCCAGGTCCCAATAAATTCCTCATTTCCATCGGAGACCACCTCAGCTTGGACTTCTTTGTCCATATCAATCTCATTTTGATCACAACCATTTACCAAGTCTCTCGGAAATTCCAAAGTTTCTTTGATCTTTCTGTCTTCTCAAACTCTTCCAACCTCTGCTGATTACCCAGTTCCAAAATTTTGTCCACATTTTCAGGTATCTTTATAGCAATGCCCCACTTCTCAGTACTTGTTTTCTGTATTAGTCCATTTTCACATTGCTATAAAGAACTACCAGTGACTGGGTAATTTCTCTAAAAAGAGGTTTAATTGACACACAGTTCCACAGGCGGTATAGGAAGCATGGCTGGGGAGGCCTCAGGAAACTTAAAATCATGATGGAAGATGAAGGGAAAGCAGGCACATGTTACCTGGCCAGAGAATGAGGAAGAGGCCAAAGTGGGAGATGATACACACTTTTAAGGAACTCACTATCACGAGAACAGCAAGGGGAAAATCTACTCCCATGGTCCAATCACCTCCCACAGGTCCCTCCTCCAATACTGGATTTTACAACTCAACAAGAAATTTGGACAGGGACACAAATCCAAACCATACCAGCCAGCAAAGCCCTCTTTGAGAAGATGCATATATACTGAGACCTGAAAGATGAGGGAGAGTTATTCCAAGCAAAGAAAAGAGAAGAGGGTGATCCAGAGGGCAACCCACACATGTCAAAATCTTGAGTCAGGAAAGCATTGAACACATTGAAGGAAGTAAAAGAAGATTAGTGTGGCTGGGGAGAATAGTAACTGGGGGGAAACAGTGGGTGATGAAGTTGGAAAGTGGCATAAGATGACCTTGGGAGAGACTTTGTCTTTTTGACAGTAGGCAACAATTAAAAGCTTTACATTTTAAGATCCCCTTAGCTACATCATTAAGAACAGGTCAGTAAGGAGTAACAGAGGAGGGAAATAGAGCAGTGGCTGTTATGGTAGTCCAGCAGAAAGATGGCATTAGCTTCAGTGATTATGGTATGCATGGCAACCCATGGCAGGACAGGGAAGGATGAAAAGCCCCAACTGTGGAGCCAGCCTCCCAGCGTTCAAGTCCTGACAGTACCGTTTACTCAGCAGTGTGGCCTTTGAAATCATTGTGCTCCAATATTATCATCTAGAAATTGAGATGAAAGTAGTACTATTAAAATATAATTTTCAAAAGGATACAATCAGAAGTCTCATGAAAATATAGAATAATCACATGTCAAAAATTTTATTTAACTCACAAATTATTGAGGAAGCCAGTGTGATGTTAAAACTATTTCAAATGAGAATCTGATTTAGAATAAAGTTTATATTTTTTACCGGAAAAAAGCATTTGTAATGCCATGGACAGAAAAATTCATCTATTCTTATGGACAAGAAACACCTGTATCATCGCCAGCCCTCTATAGAGAAACTTCTCTCTCTGTGGAGTTGCAAAATAGGCTAGCTAAAGACCATCAAAGGCTCATAATTCCACAGAACAAGACCACCCCTGGAAAATTGCTAGAAAATGTTAGCATTTCACTGAAAAGACAACCAGTAATCTTTTTTTGCCTATTTCAAAATGTTTCCAACAGTATCCATCTTCCTACAATGTCATAATGAGTTGCATATGTACAGTCCATAAAGCATGTAAGTGTAATGTTAATTTATTAATGCTATATCAAGGTGGTGCTAATGGAGATGATGAGAAGTAAATGTGTTTATATATATTTTCAAGGGAGAATTTATAGAATTTGGTAATCAGATGGGAGTGAGATGTGAAGAAAATTGAGGGGTCAAGAATAACTCCTGATTTTTTACTTTAGCAGTTGGGTAGCCAGTGAAAAATCCTTTGCTGTGGTGGTGAAGATTGGAAGAGGAATTGGTTACTGAGGAGGGAAATCAGGAGTTCCATTTTGGACATTTTAAATTGGGGACTGGAGATGCCTTTGAAATGTAAAAGCAAAAATGGCAAGAAGGAAAACAGTAATGCACGGTAGTTAAGAGCAGAAAACCTTCCTAGCTGTGTAACTTAAGCTTCAGTTTCTACATCTGTCTATTAAATGGGAATAATAATAGTTTTATCTCATAAAGTTCTTGTTCGGATTTAACAACTTTTATTTATAAAAAACTTAGAATAGTGCCTGGCACGTAAGAAACACTAAAGAAGTTTTTGATAAATACGTTAATTAAATTGGTGTTTACTCTTTTCAAAGAAAAAAATTCTAGACTAAAGATTAAATACTCAGAAGTTTCACGTACACTGATGGTCTTTGAAATGAGGAATCATTGATGAACATATTTGAAGACAACACAAAGCCAAGTTCTGAGGCACTGCAATATTTTGAATTTTTTTTTTTTTTTTTTTTTTTTTTGAGACAGAGTTTCACTGTGTCACCTAGGCTGGAATGCAGTGGCACCATCTATCTCAGCTCACTGCAACCCCCACCTCCCAGGTTCAAGTGATTCTCCTGCCTCAGTCTCTCAAGTAGCTGGGCTTACAGGTGCACACCACCGTGCCTGGGTAATTTTTTGTATTTTTAGTAGAGACAGGGTTTCACCATGAGGGCCGGGCTGGTCTCGAACTCCTGACCTCAAGTGATCCACCTGCTTCAGCTTCCCAAAATACTGGAATTACAGACATGAACCACTGTGCCTGGCCTGTGCCACTGCACTCGACCCATATTTTGAATTTAAGAATAGAAGGACCTAGAAAAGGAGAGTGAGAAGGAAGTGACCAGAGAAGAAAACCAAGAGAGTTTGGTGTCATGTAATTGAAGAGGAGGAAGTACCTCAAGAAGTACTTGAAAGTAATGATCAGTTGTGTTGAATGCCGTTGGAAATGAGACACATGAGGATTAGATTTGTTAGGAACAGCAGATAGTACAAGACCTGTGTTCTTAGAACCTGATACTCGTCTTCCTCCTGGCCTCTTTCTTACTGTTAAAGAAAAGCAGCCTCCTGATGGTCAGCGGGACCCTCCTTAGTAAGACTCCTTATAATGTCTTGTCTAGAACGATATCAGAGAAAAGAGAAGGCAGAACTTCAAGGTGACTTCAACAAAGTGCTCAAACATACGAGATCCCAGGCTTTGAGTCAGTAGTCTCTGGATGAATTAGAACTTTCAGACAACTCATCCCCTGAACCATTTCCCACCAGTATAAAGTCTCTTTGAAAGGAAAATGTGCTCTTTAATGCAGTCAGCATTTTTTTAAACCCAACTTCCAGGACTGAGCATTTTTCTGCAAGAAACACATTCAGGCATTCTTGCAGAGAGGCCAGCTGCCTCTCAAAGAATCCAAAAGAGCATCATTATCATGAGAAAAAGTCTGTTACTTGGAAAATGCCTCTAAATATAGCTTTTCCAATAATGCTTTAGTTTGTGTTCTGTTGGCTTTTTTTTTTTTTTTTCCGTTTTTTTGTTTTTTTTTTTTTTTTTCTTGAGAATCTGGGTCTTTCTTCATAACCCAGGCTGGAGTGCAGTGGCACAATCAGAGCGCACTGTAACCTTGTACTCCTGGGTTCAAGAGATCTTCCCACCTTAGCCTTCACAGTCACTGGGACTACAGGTGTGTGCCACCACACTCGGCTAACTTCCTGTTGTTGTTGTTGTTGTTGTTGTTGTTATTGGTAGAGATGGGGTCTTGCTGTATTGCCCAGGTTGGTCTCGAACTCTTGGCCACAAGCGATCCTCCCATGTTGGCCTCTGAAAGTGCTGGGATTACAAGTGTGAGCTATGGTGCCTTGCCACTTTAGTATGTTTTTAAAATTAAGTTCTTCCCTCAAATTACAACTGGTTAGCAACATTAGACAGGGACAGTCACTCAATGTTTTTCTTTTCAAATACTATGGTCATATTGGTGACTGCTTCAAAATTATCATTTGTTTTATTTTCATTTCCAGGACGATTCTGTTTTTGGTTATTCTACTGAGGCACCTTACAGTGCTGAAGATGCCTCATAGCCTAAGCATGACACTTGAGGATTTGAGAAATCTATGAAAAGAAGTGGTGCTGTCAGATGTTGTGAGGAGTGATGTCCTAGAACCTTTGAAAAATTTTTCTTGGAGACCTCAATATGTGTTGCATAACTAGCATGAATTATTTGCAGCTCCAGACAGTTGTAAACAAAAGCAGTTGAGAAATATTTTCATAATTCCACATTCAGATCAAATATCCTTGAGTAAAGATCTTTCCTAATAAGTTAGATTCCCATTTATCTGGAATGATTTAGGTGTGGTTCTAAGTAAATGTAGAGGGATGTTTTGGATAAGTATTATCTCAAAACTTTAATCCTCCAGCTATATTTTAAGATTGCCTTAGTATTATAGATTTTACAAGTAATTCTAAAATTCCTAAAGTGATTTTATTGAAGAGTTTTCCTCCCGTTACAGCATTCCAAATGGTTTTTGTTTACTTATTTTTGAGGGTTTATTTGAATCTTTCCCTTTGACATCACTGAGAGACATTAAATAAAGAGTTTTTACATGAGATCTTCTGATCTCATGTGAAAATGGGAAGTAGATGAGAGTAGAAATATAAAAGTGTTTCCTTTTTCTCTCTCTCACGTTTCTTTTTCATCCAGTAGCAGTTTTTCCCCTGTTTATTCAAAAGCCACTTCAGATGCCAAAATGTACAGCTTAGGTTTAGTTAACTGCACTTTATCCTAAAGTTTTTACTCCATTAATAGCTCAAAGATTGCCCAGAATCAGGAGAAGGAGCAACTTTTCAAAGTTTAAAAAATATAAGAATGAAGACTGGTTTTAAAATGTGATGAGGCAATATGGAATTACGTATTTTGCCAATAAAGTATGCAAATTTTTTAGCTCTAAATAACATATTTATGAAAGAGACTTTTGGTTAATTTAGAGTAGAATTACCTATGCAATATTTTCTTTCTCTGATATACTATTTTCAGATCCTTCTGTGGTGACTTGTTAATGATAAGCTTTTTAAAGGGGAAAATACATGATTCTCATGTAACTATAAAAATGAACATCTAACAAAGATTTTACCTACCTCATTAATTAATGAGGGAACCCATAAGATGCTACAGCCAATTCAAAGGAAATTTAAAAGAAACCTATTTATCTTGGCAAATATGAATGCCAAAATGAATTTACAAATAGATGCAAAATAAATCTAATTACAGGGCAGCAATCAACTGCATTTTACTAGGCACAATTAATCTGAATTTTTCTAGGCAAGTGGCACTATCAATTTTTTGCCACTTACAGAGTGGTAAAATAGAATAGCTCAAAAATCAATGAAAGGCTAAGACAACCTAGGAAGAATGCACTTAATGGAGATATCCAGTAATCTTTTGGTTTTTTTTTTTTTTTTTTTTTTTTTGAGACAGAGTTTCACTCTGTCACCCAGGCTGGAATACAGTGGCAAGATATCAGCTCACTGCAACCTCCATCTCCTGGGTTCAAGCAGTTCTCCTGTCTCAGCTTCCTGAATAGCTGGGATCCCAGGCTCACACCATAAGACGGGGCCAATTTCTGTATTTTCGGGGCCAATTTCTGTATTGTCAGTAGAGACAGGATTTTGCCATATTGGCCAGGCTGGTCTTGAACTCCTGACTTCAGGCAATCCACCCACCTCTGCCTCCCAAAGTGCTGGAATTACAGGTGTGAGCCACTGTGCCCAACTTTAAACTCTAATTTTCTTACATACTATTCAGTTTCTTCCCTTCTCTTTTCTCACCCTACTTTAGTG
The DNA here is from genome assembly GCF_048565385.1 of Saimiri boliviensis. Taxonomy (NCBI): domain Eukaryota; kingdom Metazoa; phylum Chordata; class Mammalia; order Primates; family Cebidae; genus Saimiri; species Saimiri boliviensis. Next base: position 171,840,612 of record NC_133450.1, read on the forward strand.
CCACCACTCACATACACATACACCAAATGAAAGAGGTAAAGAGAAATCCACAACCACTATTGGTTCATAGCTTGAAATGTAATAAGATTAAAAACCTATACCAAAATTGAATTTTTTTTTTTTGAGACGGAGTTTCGCTCTTGTTACCCAGGCTGGAGTGCAATGGCGCGATCTCGGCTCATCGCAACCTCCGCCTCCTGGGCTCAGGCAATTCTCCTGCCTCAGCCTCCCGAGTAGCTGGGATTACAGGCACGCGCCACCACGCCCAGCTAGTTTTTTTGTATTTTTAGTAGAGACGGAGTTTCACATGTTGACCAGGATGGTCTTGATCTCTCAACCTCGTGATCCACCCACCTCGGCCTCCCAAAGTGCTGGGATTACAGGCTTGAGCCACCGCGCCTGGCCAAAATTGAATATTTTTAATGTGACTTCCTGCATGTTTCAATTTGCATTTTTAAATTAGGGCATGAGACTAGTGATAGGATGAAAGCAAGACACCTATAAAGCTGTTTTTAATTTCAATAATCCCGATGAGTTTTAAAAACAAACATCTATGAGAAAGAAAGAGAGAGGAAAGTAATAGGAGGAAAGGAAAAGTTAAATATCATATTAGTCCATTTTCACATTGCTGAAAAGACATATCCCAGGCTGGGCAATATACAAAAGAAAGAGGTTTAATTGGACTTACAATTCCATATGGCTGGGGAAGCCTCACAATCATAACAGAAGGCAAGGCAGAGCAAGTCACTTCTTACATGGATGGCAGCAGGCAAAACGAGAGCTTGTGCAGAGAAACTCCCATTTTTAAAACCATCAGATCTCGTGAGACCCATTCACTATCACAAGACAGCACAGAAAAGACCCGTCCCATGATTCAGTTGCCTCCTACTAGGTCCCTCCCACAACACATGGGAATTACGGCAGCTACAAGATGAGATTTGGGTAGAGACACAGAACCAAACCATATCAAACATGTTAGTTACAGACCATGTAGACATACACCTAGAGCCTAGTGCTGGCTAATATCTATGGTGACGTGAGATTAATCAACCAAGAGCACATTGTTTTTGTTTAGCAGTATATTAGCAAAGTGGTGGTTCTTATTATTTCAGTGCATGCCTCTGACTATTACAGTCACTAATAAACTTTTAAACAACTTTGGGATTTTATAAGTGAATGTTATTGTCACTGTTTTCTATTTTATAAAAGAGACTATGGTAATTAACAAACATGCTTTTTGTTAATGAAAGGAACAATCAAAGATGCAAATAGAAGGCCAGCCAGAAGCATAAAGCATTCATTTGCCAGGCTTGGTTTGTTTTTGTTGTTGTTTTAATTTCCTGAGAGGGAAAGACTAAATACAAAATTCGTATCAGTCACTTCTGAAGTTTACACCCATCTTTTAAAGAACTCATTTGTCAAACCATTCTTCATTTATCTAACAGTAGTAGCTAACAAAAAGAATTTTTTGTTTTTTGTTTTTTGATCCTGAGTCTGGCTCTGTCACCTAGGCTGGAGAGCAGTGGTGCGATCTCAACTCACTGGAACCTCTACCCCCTGGGGTTAAGCAATTCTCCCGCCACAGCCTCCAAATAGCTGGGATTATAGGCTACCACGCCCACCTCTGGCTAATTTTTGTATTTTTACTAGAGACGAGGTTTCACCATGTTGGCCAGGCTGGTCTCGAACTCTTGACCTCAGGTGATCCACCTGCCTTGGCCTCCCAAAGTGCCGGGATTACAGGCATGAGCCACTACGCCTAGCCAACAGAAAGAATTTTTAAATTTCCCAAATTTAATATAAATGATAAGAACCTTTTTCACTCTATTTTAAAGGTCCCTCTTTAAAGATTCCAGCTCAGCAAGTGCTGTTCAAGACGAGACTTCTAAACATTAGAATTAAACCTCCTAACTCACTTGCCTGCCCTCTCACTGACCTTGCTTCCTCCCACTTATGGCCAGAAAACTCAAGATAGTAAATACAAAGCTGGAAGATCTAGGGACTTGGGGAAAAGCCTCATATGAAAAACAGTTATTATTCATTTGGCCATTTGCACTATCAGATATTTTTCTTTTGAAACATAATCTCCTGCCCTGAACAAGAGAGAGTATATTATATCATACAGTCTATGCACTAGAGAAATTAAGATGACTGCCAAAGGACAGCACCACTTAAAACCCAAATTGTTTTTAATTGGTGTGAACTTGATGAAGACCTAAGGATAGTGGATTGGGAGATAAGCCAGTGAGGCTGTTTTACATTTGATAAAACTCTCATTTGGGAGACATAAAACAGATGTTTGTTGTTTTTGCTATTAACCCTAAATATCCAGATAGTAAAAAATTATACACATATGCTTGCACACACACACACATATATGTTTTAATTTAAGCATGCTGCCTTAAAATAAATAAGTCTCAACCATTGCAACAAGTTCATGAGGCTTCAATAGAATGGCCTTTCTATTTTATGTGCTTTTGGTATATCTTCTTTGTTCTGGAATGACTTCAGATGCAAAGGCATTCATATTATAGACAAGGAGAGCTAAAGGTCTAGTTTGTGCATCATTTATATTCTAGATCTTATCTGGGGCTCACTTTGAAAACACAAATCAAGTTAGCTACTTGTCATATTCTATATATGTGAAAAAAGAAACTAAGACCTAAAATAAGTTTGAGGATTATCTATGGATCTTAGCATGATTGTATTTCTTCCTTTTTTTTTTTTGAGATGGAGTCTTGCTCTGTTGCCCAGGCTGGAGTGCAGCGGTAGGATCTTGGTTCACTGCAACCTCTGACTCCGTAGTTCAAGCTAGTCTCCTGCCTCAGCCTCGCGAGTAGCTGGGATTACAGGCACATGCCATCACACCCAGCTAATTTTTGTATTTTTAGTAGAGACAGGGTTTCACCATGTTGGCCAGGATGGACTCAATCTCCTCACCTTGTGATCCACCCGCCTCAGCCTCCCAAAGTGCTGGGATTAAAAGCATGAGCCACCGCACCTGGCCACCAAATGTTTTTTTCTATAGCAGAGGCTGGAAAACTACAGTCCACAGGCCAAATCCAGACCCTTCCATCATCATCCCATCACCCCCTTTTTAAAACAAAAATTTTATTGGAACACAACCACGCCAATTTGTTTACATATTTCATTCCACAATGGCAGAGTTGAGTAGTTGCAACAGAGTTCACACAGTCTGCAAAAATCTCAAATATTTCCAATCTGGCCCTTTATAGAAAAAAACTTGCCAACCCTTGCCCTGTTATAATGGTATAAGAACCATAGTTCTTACTGCATAAAAAAAGCTGGTAGGGTGCAGTTCTTTTTGAGATCTTGCCATCTTTCTTTTTTTTTTTTTTTTTTTTGAGACGGAGTTTTGCTCTTGTTACCCAGGCTGGAGTGCAATGGCGCGATCTCGGCTCACAGCAACCTCTGTCTCCTGGGTTCAGGCAATTCTCCTGCCTCAGCCTCCTGAGTAGCTGAGATTACAGGCATGC